>NC_079895.1:13850620-14116642 GCF_024868665.1 Triplophysa rosa
CCGCAAGTGTGAATCTGTGCCATATTGTGTGAAATTAAGGCATTTCTAAACAAACTTTCTGGTTAAACATTAAAGTACGCTAGTGTGAACAACAGTGCAAATTTTTGTGATATTTTATTTAATATTGCCAAATTTTTTCTCAAAAAATGCTTTTTTCAGTCAAAGACTGAGATGCCTAAACTCAGATTAACTAGGCCTACGATTAATCAGTTTGAAAAAGAAACACAAAACCAGTTGTAAATGAAAGAAAACTAGTTTACAAAAAGATTGAATCCAATTTTTGGTGATAATATTGCATAACAAGTGATTTATAAGCTATCTTCGGTAGCCGTGTAATTTTGACCCGGGAACACAACAAGTGTTATCGGGTTTTGAACACAGCACAAGGGTTAAATATACAAACCGTAATTTTACAAACAAAATGTTCTCAAAATCTTTATTTTCCTATTAAGGTTGCAACCTTTGAGATAGTCACAACATATATTACGCAGTCAATGAGCAATGGGATGTGGAATGTAGCACAGTTATTTATATACACAAATAACATGGAGTATTGCTGTATACTTCAATTACAATCTCATTTGAGATAGCCCAGCCATGAAATGAAGCCATTCGCTTTGCCATTAATTCGAATAAGTAGATAAGAGTAGATTCAGTTCACAATCCTTTAGCTGAGTCACCTGAAAAAGTGGAAAAAAGGGGATGTCTCCTCTGACCTCAATTTCTGTTGGACCTTTTCTCTTTTACACAGCAGCTATGAATACAAATATAACGTTTTTATTCATGAACATTGTGAGATGAAGCTGTTTCTTAAGTTTGAAGACTGATGGCAAGCCTTTCATTGAGGTCTTTGATAGAGGGAACTGACACATTTAAAATGTTTCAAATGAGAGAAATACCAATAGGTTGTAACCTCAGGAGTTTTTGCAACCTATGCAGGGTTCTAAAAATGCATTTTTCTTTTGATTACATATACATTCGGGTGGTAAGAAATGTACTGCTGTGACTCAGCAAATCAGGCTTCATATTAAAGGGGCTCTTAGGGGTCACAGCACGGGTTTGTGGATAGGGGCCAAAACCCAATTAAACTCAAATTATCTCTCAGCCTCATTGCAGCCCTAACTTATCTTTCTGGACAAGACTGATTCAAGGCATTTCTCAATCAGAACCTGAACATCCTCACAGAAACCATGACAATTCACTAAAATGACTCAGCAATGTTTTTAGATGTTTTTTTATTTATTCTGTTATTTAATTGTGCTGTTAAATTACATTTTTATTTGATCTTTGAGTGCAATTCATTATATCGTTAAAGTCCTTCAGAAACCTCGGATGTCCAAATTGCTGTTAATTAGGAAATGGAAAAAACACAGTAGTTTTAAATGATTAAATACTGTGTTGTAATAATAATAAGTTTACAAGCACTTTTTAATCATTTTTATTGGTTAGATATTTGCAAACATAAAGGGGAACTACAAACAATGATTTATGACAAAAAAATATCATGAAATATGGAGATTCGAGGTTTCAGAAGGACAGCAGTGATAGCCTACATGTGGGGGTAGTTGGGGGCACATCTCATCTTGAGACACATGCGTTTCAGATAATTCTGGGAGTATATTTTCAAATTGCTTGTGCAAACAGTAAACAATACATGTGAAAAGCTCTGGCCACTTTTTTCTTTACAGTGATGCTTTTTAAGATCATTTTCGCACAGTTTTTGAAGTCTTTTACACGTATTTTTGCAAAGCAACAGCAACATTGGCAATGGGGTATATGCACACTGGATGATGACGTACTTGTACTTAAATCTCAGCCAGCTAAGCCACGTCCGCTCTCATGCGCTGAGGTAATTTTTCATCAAGTGATAACCATGTGATCAAGAAAACGTTCAAATTTCAGCATACCGACAACACTACGGCTGAACATTGCTATATGCGTCTGTGATCATGCATCCAGTAAGTGCAAAAGTTTACTTAGCTTTTTTCATATTTGTGAATGTAGCTTGAAACGGATAGCCTGAAGCTCTTTTCCTTTTTGGTTGCCGATGTATGACGTAGTGTTTGGATAATATGACGTAATCCAAGGTGCATCTTGAAGCGAGTGAAACCGAGTGAAAAACGCCATTGTTTCCTATAGAGGCTACGTGTGCTGGATGTAACAGACCTGGCTGAGATTTTAGCGGACATACGTCATCGCTCCGTGTGCATACACCCCATTCTTTAGTTTGTTATTTACTGTAAGAATGATTTCCTGTTGAATGTTTTACCCTCTTGAGACTTTGAAGATATTCAGTTTTTACCCATGAGTTAGTTCAGCTCTGTAATTTCTTTGCCTGTGTATGTATGGTATGTACATTCAACAGTGTCTCTTTCTTTTAAATGATCACTGGTGATTGCCTCAAGACAAAGCCTGATTATACGAAAAGTTCCAGAATAAATTTAATTCATCCCCAGTGCAACCTGAATCAGGGTGATAGATAGATTTTGATGTCAGAGGTCACAAATGGATCCAAATTGCCTTGACCAAATCAGTTACATTTTCGAATCAACGGACAGGTCCTGACAGATTGCGGGTCATGCCGTGGGCAGCTGCGGCGCTCCAGATGTGCATTCTGGGATGACGGGATCAAAGTTAAACACTAGCAGATGTTTCCGCGCCCTCCTGGGCAGACGCAGCAGGAGAAAGGAAAGGTTGTCCTCCTCCATCCAGCTATTCCGAAGGGAGCGAGAAACATGGAACCCTGGACCGTTGCGTGGTTCACATGTCAGCAAACTCCCCGAACATTTAAATCACTTGCATTTTAAATTCCCTCTGAAATCTGGAGAGATGAATGCGGAGAGGGTCGAGAGCGGGGTGAGAGATGGGTTACGGCACTGGAGAGGAGAATGAGGAATGGAAAGGAAATGAGAGGTATAAAAGCTGTGGAAAGAATGAAGAAAGGACGAGGTTCAATGAAGGGAGAGGTGGACCATGGGTGAGGTAGGAAATACGGAATGGAGGATGCCAAAAAAGAAAGACTGAAGAAAACCGAAAGGGTTAGGTGAAGGATAGCATTTACCTTTTCTCCTGGAGAGATAATGGGCTCTCTGGGGCGCTATAAAAGTTTCATTCTGTCCCACCTCCTGGCAGCCAAGAGTAATGACAGTGGTGTTCAGGTCAACGGGGTCACAGCATTGAAAAGTTGCAGTTCTGTAACCACCAGAGAGAACGGCTTGATGACGAATGTTTTGACAATGTTTTTACAACGTCCTTACAGACCACAGTGAGGATAAATTCTGTGACAGCATGACTTGTGTTGGTAAATTCTCCCTTGGCACTCAACCATCACTCTTGCATAGTAGCGACCACAGGGCTCAGTTCATCATAATTGGCACAACAATCAAATGACATATTTAATAAACAAAACCTATTGGAAAAATGATCTAAAATCTCTTTCACAACAAGCACTTCAATTACTTTAATTTGATTAGCCCATTCAAAGAGATCATTATAATTGTCACGCTCGGGCGTGGCTGAAGAACCCAGATGCAGGCAGGCGTGAAGGGGTTAACAAAACAACAAGACTTTAATAATAAAAATACAAAACAAAAACCCACGAGGGGGTGTCAAACCAAGAACGAACTAAAATACAAAACTAGAACAAAAACTTCCCACGAGGGGGCCAAAAACAGCAGAATGAAATAACAAAACAAAACACGACCAAACGTCAAAATAAAAGGCAGGGAAGTCCAAAACGTTAAATAATAATCCCAAAGACAAGGCAGGAACAAGACGAGAACTCACAGAGTAGCACTTACGGGGGACATTCACCAAACACACACACACACAACGTAATCCATGAGCAACAAGACAATGAAGCAAGACGGCATTTTAAAGGAGAGACAAACGAGGGATAATTACACAGGGCAGGTGGGAAACATTAGACACAGCAGGGAGGCAATACATGAAACGAGAGGGGCGGGGCCAATGACAAGACACGAGAAAACACATGAGATGTCAAAAACATAAACATCTCATGGCCTTCTCGCATATAAAGGGCTCTGTCCCGATCCTGCCACACGACTAGAAATTCATAAGCAAGTAGGCAGGACCGTGACAATAATAAGTACACAGGGACATTTTAGTGTTTGTATACAGTATCATTTTGCTTGACTTCGTCCTTTGTATCTCAGACGGCAGTATGTTCATAAAGCAGCAGAATACCGCTGTCAGAGTGCTACATGGCTACCTTCATAGTTCAGCTTTATGGGCACCCCAGGTTGATACGTATAGAATGTTTTGTGCCTCATTCTCTTCTATCTTTATTAGCTAACCTAATGAATCCATAATCAATCTAGTATGAGCAATATAAAATATCATAAATATTTAATACAATTAACTTCTACTGTACAAATGAAGAATAATAGCTTACTATTATATTAAGGCTATGAGTGTCTGTAACACAATGAATGTAGACTACAGCGTTATCAAACACAGTGTAAGCAGGCATGTAGGAATATCTTGTATTTCGAAATAATAAAGACACATTTACACAGAATTAACCACAGTGAGAAAAAAGACACCTCACATCGTTTTTAATCTATCTTTGCTCTTTCACATTGAAAAGAAACAATGTCTTGGAGAGAATGTTCCCCCCGAGTCAAGCTCAAAAGATTATTCATGGCCAGAGCAAAAATATGTGAGATCTTACAATTAAGGTCTGGCAATGTTCTGTAGCGATTTATTTCTGTTGAAAACACACAGCTGAGTTACAATCAGAGCTCTCAAAGCTCATGACTCTGTGCAGCTCTGACAAAGAACTAAAATAAAGACACACAACAGGTGCTATCAGAGGTGAAACTGCTGGCTAAACATATAGCTGTATAGAATGGGGGTTGTAACCTCCCTAAACATTTAATGGAAACACTGTTTTTTCTAATGCACAGTAGTGAATGTAGATTTTAGTAACTGAATGAACGCCAGAGGATTGTAACAGCACAGAGACTTCTCTCAATTAGAGTTGATATTCATATTACATAGTTCACCTCAAAATGTGACTTAATATTGCTGCTTTCAGACTGTAATTGACATATAAAGTGGACTCCACACAGTGACAGTATTAAGCCATCTTAAATAAGATTGTGAGTAAAATGAACGTATATGTTTAGTGTCAAGGGAAATGCAAAAAGGGTAACTGCACTCATTTCACAGAAAGTGAAGCCTAAGTAGCTACTTGCTCTAAATTCTAATGTATATAGTTTTGATAAAAAAATTATTCTGACTGGTAACAAAACAAACGTGTTTTTATAATAAATCATTACAAAGTTGAGTAAACTTTTCATTTAAGGGTTTTTCCTACATCCGTTCATATTCATTGCGTAATATAAATAGTTATGCTTTTAGGGCATTTTAACAAAAATGCAATATATACGGGCTTGATTATATTTATTAATGACATATTTTAATAATATTTTATTATTTTGAATAATAATTTTATATAAGTTTATATTTATTATTCGGTTAAATTTCTTTAAAGTTCGTGATATGTTTATTAATTAGAAGAGATTTATTTGCTTACCATATTTAGCATGGTTTAACCAATCAGCTTTCAGTTTGAGGTTATTGCATCATCAAGCCAGCGTGAAGTTAGCGCAACAGGTGAAAGAGGAACAAGCATTAATGAAGCCAAAATATCAATGAAATTATTTCGTGATATCATACAACTGGAAGATTATATGGTGAAGCTATACACTTGTAAATCTGCCACTTGAAATGAGCGGGGAATGGAGTTTATTAACAGGTAACTTATGTGAAAGTAATATGGGGCCTTTCATTAATTTATAAGCGTTTTGGTCATAGATGTCACTGCACGATTTGTTCATTTGTTCAGTGATTATCGCCAAGCGCCGGTGATTAAAAAGATGATAATATTATTACTAATCAAGACTATTAAGATATCAGGAGCATCATCTGTGTACTAGAGCGTGATTGTCAGGAAAGAACAGAATAATAAACGCTGCACTGGTTTTATTGGTATTGATTACATATCACGCCGATCACCAGTGAATTCTATTCTCTGCTTGATCGTCATTGCATGTGTAAAGATGTGAGAAAACTCTTTAAATGGTTTTATTTAAGAAACATAACGTATATAATGTTAACTGTTAAGTAAATGTTTTTGCTGAACTTACAGTATGATGTCAAGCAGCTGCGACTTTGTCAGTATGGAGTGGCTCAGAGATGACGTATTTTTGTAGGCTAACCTGGAAGTAAGTGCCGCGCTGGTTCTCTCGACCGAAAGCCTATGCATTTTTCCCATAGACTTGGAAGATCGCAAAAAATAAGCTGTGTGATTTACAAAGGTTTATGATGTTTACACGTTTTGTCTATCAAGATAATCTTTATAAATGAACACAACATTTGTTACTCTTGAAGCCGAAATACAATCGGCAGAAGTAAAAAGCTAACACGATGCTATAAACAGATTACACTTAAGGTCGCACGATATCAACGTCACCATCACCAAGCCTCTGACAACTCTTTCAAACTTTATAAAAAATGTGTTCCCTGTATGTAATTACTCTGTGAATGAATCCGCATCTATGTTTTAAGAGATTTGTGTCCATGTTGCATTATTTGTGAGCTTTAGATGTGCATTGACGTCTAATGTCCCCTCCAAAGGAAGTAGTCGCTTAGAGCAACTTGTTAGCAATTGCCGCTTTTAAGAAACAATAAGGCTTTAAAAATATCACAAGCGGTTTATAATTGGTGTGTTTTATGTCATAGAATAAAACATGAAAATATTTAGAGGTTTTGTTTACCACAGACCTTATATCGGGCGATTTGCCAAAAACCCATTCAAAAAACCCAGAGATGGAACCGGAAGTCATAAAATGTTAACTCGCTTCCAGGTTTTGCATACAAAAATACGTCATCTCTGCAGCTCCCTACTGAATCAATAACTTAAAGTCAACGATTCTCACATGTACTTATTTAGCAGCCTGTTCTGTCTAAAATGACTTACAAATTAAACTAACGCAACAAATACTGTAAAGAAGAATAAGTTAATTGAGTGAACTTAAGTTGTGCTAATTTAGTAAATGGCTTTAAATGTGTCAAAATGGTGTGTTTGTTTCTATAAAAACTGCATGAAACACCGAAAGGGAAAGAATTAGCAAACTGATCATTTACTTCAGTTAAATTGATATGTCAGCTTCATAGCCATGACTGCATCAGCTATAATATTACTGAACAAAATAGATCAAAATACTTGATATTACAGTAAATGACAGGATAATGCGTGTGTGAATTAGTTAGGGGACCAGAAAAAGGTCCTTTAAATGTAAATGTACTGCAAATAAAGCATGGGAATATTAGTTCCCTTTCTGTCGGTCTCTCGTCGTTGTGTCGAACCGACAGAATGGGGTTTGTCTTGAGAACCTATCATCTTCTGAGTATTTAGAAAAGGCCAATGAAAATTGGTGAATGAAATTTGCATGCCGGGCTCCTCCCCGAATGTCCGGGTATAAGAGGGAAGCCGGCGTGCTCATTCATTCACCTTTTGTTCTTCAGAGCCTACGCATCTGATGAGCTTCTCTACGATCTTTGGTGATCATTTTTCTGCTGGAATCTATGACGTGGACAGCGGACGGTCCCTTCCTGCAGTGACTCTCCCTTTGGCGTCTCGGCAGTTCTGGAGGTGTTTGAGCAAATTTCTTTTCTAAAAGAGCAAATTTCTCCAGTGTGGCATGTCCCGCTGTTCTCATGGGTGCAACACACTCATCGAGGAGGGGGACGGACACGATGCCTGCTTCCAGTACGCTGGGGCAGACGTTGTGGATACGTCCTGCCTGCACTGCGGGCGGTGATGATTCAGACGTTGCGTCACGGGTGGCTGTGTTCCCACGGGACTCAGCCACCACCTCGTTTGCTCCCCGTTCCGTGGCGGCAAGACTACGGCCCCGCCGTCCGCTACGGCAAGCAGCGAAGGTGATATGAGGATTACTGTGAGCGATAATCCGCCAGCCACTGGCTCACGGACCGTTCGCACCTCGTCTCGCTCGTCTGACCGTTCCCCAGGAGACGGTCCGCCGTCTTATTCCTCAATCACGTATTCGGACACGATGCGTTATGATGAGATGTCTCTTGCAGCATCGAGGGGTGACGTACTGCCATCCGACTCCGACAATTCCACGGGCTCCCTCCCTCGGGGGACCTCGACCTAGACTCCCGTCCAAAGCATGTGGTGTCTCGGCATCTCTGGTGTCGAGAGCTTACATTGCGGCGTACCAAGCTGCCTCCTCTCTCCACGCTACGGCTCCTGCCAGGCCAGGGCTTTGAGAGAGCTCCACGAGGGTAAGACCGACCCAGCGCTTATGCAGGAACTCCGCGCCGCCACCGACCTCGCTCTACGGGCGACCAAGGTGACCACGCGGGCCCTGGGTCGGACGATGTCCACACTTGTGGTCCATGAGAAACTCCTCTTGCCGATCCTTGCGCAGATGAGTAACGCCGAGAAGGTCCGCTTTCTCGACGCACCCGTCTCGCAAGGGGGGGCTGGTTGGTGTTACTGTCGAGCCGCAGCGTACTGGTGTTACTGAGAAGACCCGCGGAGTTGCTCGGTCGGGTACGAGCTGTCCCGTCCTCAAGAGAGACTGGGGAGTAACCGAATCCACCTCCACACTGGGAATGTATGTAGCCGCTACGGCCGCTCATCATGACCCAAGTGCTGGGTAGCCTCTGGGACAGCATGACCTGGTTATTAGGTTCCTAAGGGGCGCGAGAGGGTGACCACCTTACCCGCGCTCCGTACCCTTTTGCGATCTAGGTGGCGGGCCTCAAGAGGCCCCGCCCCCTTCGAGCCTCTCGGGGTTGCCGCTCTTTCTCAGTCTTGATAAAGACGGCTTTCCGCTTGGCTCTCACCTCCAAGAGTGTAGGGGATCTACAAGCACCCTCCGTGTCCACAGATTGCCTAGAACTCGGGGCCGGGATTCTCACGTTATCTTGAGACCCCGCCCCTGCTACGTGCCCAAGGTTCCCACCACTCTCCCGAGAGACCAGGTGGTGAACCTGCAGGCGCTCCCCACCGGGGAGGAAGACCCAACCTATCCGTGTTGTGTCCAGTACGCGCACGGCGCCTCTACTTGGACTGCACGCAGAGCCCAGAAGCTCTGAGCAGCTATTTGTCTGTTTCGGACGTCAGCAGGAGGGCTGTCTCCAAACAGAGGCTGGCGCACTGGATCGTGGATGCCCTCGTTAGGGCATACCGATCTCAATTCGCCCCTGCCTGTTGGGAGTGAGGCACACTCCTCATGGGCACTGGCTGAGGGCGTCTCTCTGGCAGACATCTGCAGAGCTGCGAGTTGGGCTATGCCCAACAACTCCGTGAGGTTCTAATACCTACGCGCAGAACCGGTGTCAGCCCACATCCTGGCAAGGTGTGGGACCGGCAGCCGGTAGGGCTTACGCCTGCGGAAGCCCTTCCTCCTCCGGGGGGAGCAGTGGCGATCCCGCCTCACTTCTTTCCCCTCGGGTAAAGAACAGGCATTCCATCCATCACTAAGCACCCTTCCAGGGGACAGGCTGGGCAGAGCAGCCCTGCCCCCTTAGGCCGGGGAACAGTTGAGTTATCTCCCACATAGCTCTAACCGGACCTAGTGCTCCAGACGTGGTAACCCCCCCTCCTTTTGCTGTTCCATCTGATGTATCCTCATGAATGGTTCCCAGGGAGTCCCTGGGAGTCCCAGGTGGACTCCCACCTTGCGGTTAACTCCTGCAGTCCGCACATTCCTCCCATGAGTTCTCCCCTGATGGTGAGACCATGTGGTGTCTCCACTAATTCCTCCCTACGGTAGATAGTGGCCTCTGCAGCGTTTTTCCCCCAGGGGGGAATAATGCTTACCCAGTGGCCCGTACGGTGCTGGGCTGCTTCTCGCCATTTTGAGAACTAGGCCTCCGCCCGTGACGGCCAGTGACAGGGGCTTCCCAACTTTGTGTAAAGCTCTGGGTCCCCCTTCCTCTCCACTGGAGGGTCATAATTTCACGTTAGCGTCTTCGTCTCACTCGCCCAGGCCAGTCAACGTCGCTCCGCAGAGATTGTGACGCGGCTCAGTGCTGTGGCGTTTTCCATAGGAACCCCATTCTGTCGGTATGACACAACGTCGAGAGACCGACAGAAAGGGAACGTCTTGGTTACGGTTGTAACCTCGGTTCCCTGATGGAGGGAACGAGACGTTGTGTCCCTCATGCCACAACACTGGCCGCCCACCCCAGCGGTCGGGGGAGGATGCTTTAGGCTCCTCAGACCAACAGGTGAATGAATGAGCATGCCGGCATGCACATTTCATTCGCCAATTTTCATTGGCCTTTTCTAAATACTCAGAAGATGATAGGTTCTCAAGACAAACCCCATTCTGTCAGTTCGACACAACGTCTCGTTCCCTCCATCAGGGAACCGAGGTTACATCCGTAACCAAGACGTTTTCCATATGTTGATTTATAGTGTTGACTAAATCTCCAATTGTGAATTAACAGATGAGTTTAAGTTGTGTGCACCCAGTTTGCGGTACAAGTTGGTGGTCTTAACAGTAAAATATACTAGATCATTTGATATGGGTGCTTTAGGCCAGAACTAAGATTAAGGATGCTGCCTTTATGGGGTTCACAATTTGTGTGCCGCTAGCGGTGTAATTAGGATGATAACTGCTTTTGTGGGATCATCTGTTGCCGTTATACAGTCTAATTAACCTATTTCTAGCTGGCCCGGTGCATTTATGGCCCTAATGAGCACTTCCAACGACAATGGAGAAAAACCATTGACAAAGCCTAGTCCCCAGTGGCCTTATTTAACAGATATAGTGGAGTGATGTTTCATGCCCCCCGTCCACCATATAGGAGAGGGTAGACAGTTAATGAGGGAATTTGGTCATTTTAGTACCATCTCAATCTCGTTATGCGGTCCCAAATGCACACGGTTATTGTAACCCGCAATGTGTCCCAAGGCCAGTGCCTGTTTCACAAACAGGATGTATGACAAAAGGAACATAATATGGCAACATGTACATGGCATATACACATGTAATGAGATTGTGAAGACAGGCAGACAGGTCACATGAAGTTTATAAATTATGTAATACTCTTGAATTTCAGTGTTTGTATGTAAAGTGAGACTCTGTGTATTTATACATGATTTTTCCTTGATGAATTAGATTTACTTTGTGTTGTCTGTGATGGTGACCAAATTGCCTTGAGTTTTCCACTTTAAAGTGGTATTGATTTTTCTCTAATTGGCCCTTTTAATGAGAGGAGACATGGAGGAGAGGTACAGTATTTTTAAAGCAAGGCTCGTTTAGCGAGTAGGTCATGTTGATGTCTGTGGAGGAGGTGTTTTATTTACATTATACTATTTGTTTTTAATTACTTTTATAAATTAATCCATAGTCAGTGGTATTGGGTTCTTGGGTTCAAACATTCTTAGCAGTCTGTTCATGTGATAAACAACATACAACAAGACAGCTCTGTCGGTTAGGTAAGATAAATGAGGAGTTGAAACATATGAGTCTTTTGTTCTGCAGACTCAAATTTCACAATAAATGCTCATTCGTAATGTCTAGCTTATGTTTGTAAGTCATGATGTTACACTATATTCATTCAATCTTTGTTCTTGCAGATGAAGCAACGTGTCCTATAAACCTTACCTCTATGCTGTGTACATTTTTGGCAATTGATTTCAGGGATTCCAGTTATTTTCTTATGATTTTAAATGCAAATTTGACTTCTGCAATTTGCCTACAGATTCACCATGAGTCCTTGCTGAGACTTCTGGATGCCATGATGGCTTGAATAATATTACAACCTGAGTAGAGCAGGATAAACCATCAATTCAGTTTATGTTCAATGATTCATAGAGAATAGAATAAATGCAGCACATGTGGTTAAATGGAAATTTAGATGTCATTACATCATGATGAATGATTTTTAAACATTTTAGGGGACATTTAAGTAACCTGAAATTTAATGTTTTAAGCAGAGATGCCAACATAGAGGCAGAAGTTAGGTGTCTACACCAGACGCAAAAAAAACAACCTTTACTTGTATGGAATCCATTGTGTCTCATTTTGTATCGTCGTCGCTGCCGGTGTGGACAATAATTCAAGTACCATGGAAAAGATACATTTTCTAATTTGTTGCGACATTGCGTTGTGTCTAGTGTGGACAAGGTTTTAGGAAGAAAAAGATAATAAGATAAGATAATAAAAGAAACAAGTTAAAAATTAGGGCACACATTCACAGTTCTCTTTCAGCATGCTAATAGATTCACCTGTTTATACTGTCAAAATAAGTTGACGTTTTAATGTAATTATTAAGAGCTACCAAGGCTTTGTATTTTCCATCTACTCATTGTCCAGTTGTCATATGGGTCAATTTGTTCTTTTGTCTTGCCCATTTAAAGCTACTTTTGTCCTTTTTGCTGTGCAATTGATAATTCAAGGCCAAGCTCCATGTTACAGCGTTGCATGAATGAAGAGATTGAGTTTATCTGTTATCTTCTGTCAATGAAGCATCAACAGTTGAAGAGAATGGTGATGCAGAAAAAAGTCATGAGCAGGCGCATATTAAAGCAATAAGCCCCAAGAAGCAGTGGGTTACAGTGCATTTTATAACAGCTAAGGGCGTTGTGGCACGACGCGAAGCGGAGATTCCAGATTCACCTAAAGAGGAGTTTAGGTGCCCCTGACCACCTTAATCTGATTAGATTTCTTAAATAATCGGCAGCATTAGTTGTTATTATGAAATTGTGTATAAAACTGTTGAAACAAAAACAGAACAGACCCATGGGTTACAACATTTTGAGACTACCTTTACCTACCTGTATTTATTATTCACAACTGTGCTTAATGCCAGTTTCTGCATAACATACCACAACAAGTTTGTAATTTTGTTCTACTTTTATATGTTAAATAAGTT
This sequence comes from Triplophysa rosa, assembly GCF_024868665.1. NCBI lineage: Eukaryota > Metazoa > Chordata > Actinopteri > Cypriniformes > Nemacheilidae > Triplophysa > Triplophysa rosa. The sequence continues at coordinate 13,863,569 of NC_079895.1, forward strand.
TTAATAATTAAAAATGATTTAACTTGATCATAAAACATTCATTTCTGTAATTAATTTCTCTATGCAATACTTCAGATTTGTGTGAATTTAATTTATGACAAAGAATGTTTATTGGAACTTTAGTCAGCACTGATGAAGCTTCTGTTGGAGTGTTCCTCAGCAGGAACTTTCAGCAGAAAGTTGTTTGTTGTTTTCCTCTGTATGATAAACAGACCCTGAAAGCTTTCAGGCAGCATCATTAACAATGTACGACAATGCTCATGCCCCTCAAACTGCACAAATTAATCATTTTAATTTAATCCCATCGTCCTAATCAAAGGCCCTGACTTTTGTTTTATTTATTGCGCCCTTAACCTTAGTAATTAACTTATGCATGAATGTATTATTTCAAGATTCCCCTGATGTGGCCTATTTAACCACATGCAAATAATCTTCAGGGTGTCAAATTTTGTGTTTGTTCAGTTTTAGGAGAAATAGGGGTGACACTTAGCCTTATTGTCTAAATTTATTCTCACTGTTTATCTATGTAATACAGTAGCTAAAGGCTTTAATGTTATTCCTCTTTATTCCATTGAATGCATTGAATGTGTTTTCACAAATTATATAATTGATTCTCCTCATTTGGCATACCACAGTATCCTGCTGTGAAACCTTTGCTGTTTTGATATTTGCATTTCATGGTAGGAATGGCATGATCAAACAACCATAATTTAAAGACTACAACAGACACCTTAAAAGGATAATGCTTTTTTTTGGGGGGGGGGTGATGATCAGCATTCTAATTGTCTGAGAAAATGCCATCAGCGGAAAAGCAATGTCAATCTGACAGGACAGTGTCACCCCGGGCTAGAATATGTCCTCTCTTCTGATAATGGAGGAAAGGAATGTGAGATGACACTTAAGGGAGGACCTTTAGAGGGTCACTCAGAGATGACTTATGTCTCTTCCCCATATCCTCACAATCTATAGGAACACTATTTATATGCAGGTCATCAGCCTTAAAATAATTATTGTGTTGGGTAAAAAATCATTTTATGGAAGGTCTAGTATAATGAGACAGTGCAGTGATGTTTCAGCTATCGTCTAAAAGTAATGTTTGAAATAGGAGGGCCAGATATGGACTATGAACAGATTTTTCCTTGTTTCTGTGAGGTTATTACAGCTTAGCTTTATTGACTTTATCAAGCAGAAAATTGTTGCCATGAAGCTGTTTTCTTAGTATTGCCCTGTGCTCTTCTTTCTGTCTATAGGTTATTCATTTGGTTGCTGTGTGATGGTTTTTTGTTTTCTAGAATGTGTTCCTCGCACCTTGTGAATGCACCTTTATTGTACCTGCTGTTGTCTTTACTCAAAAGTGAAACTGTGAAATCAAAATGTAACTTTTGTAGTTATTTGTTTATTTAACTAAATGTAGTCTCTCTTGTGGTAAAGCAAAGTAGGAATGACTCATCATGCACAGATTTTTGTCCAGTCAAATGTTCAATGTGACCAAGTCCAACCAATGTCATGGTTCTCTAGCAATTGTCAACACATTTAAAAAAAAATACTGCTATTCACCTGTTTTAAGCGTGCTATTTGCTTTTGGCTGATTTCATTGAAATGTCCGTCTCTTCTCTCTCAAGAGCTCTTGATCTTTCACCTCCCTCCATGCTTCCAATACTGTACATAGCCGGCCTCATTGATAAGCATTCAGGTAAGGTTTTCTCTCCCCAGTGCAGCTTTGCGGCAAGAGGCTCTCACATTTAAAAGGCTTTTTGAAGTTGTTGGGAACTGCTGCCACTTTCTTTTTAGAGCTGCTTTCCCAGAACAGCACACCTTGCTCTCCATCCAATAAGGCGATGCATTTGCTCTAAACACATGCAGTTTTCTACTCGCCATGAATTAATTCGACAGCGTTATGACCCTGAGGGGCCGTTCAGCAAAATCCGCTTTTGAATTTGCACAGACCTCTCATAATGTACTGGCCCCCACCATTACTTCTCTGAGTGGCCATTTTCAATTAATCCCACTGCATAATGCATGACTACATTTAACAATCCAATGAACTGATATGGAGTCTTTGGCTAGAGAGGAACTCTGTTAATGGTTGTAAAATAGAGTTATATCACTCGCAATGTATTCATTAGTTTACTTAGTGACTCTGGAGGTACGGTGCTTGTTGGGTCTGGGCAGCTTTTGGCAGTGCCTTGTTAATGTTCGTCTTGTTTTCTGTGAAGAATTATAATGAGACGTAGAGTTTTTTTCTTGCCACTTTTGGATAAAATGTTTGAGATAATTGGACGACACCATTTTCTTTAATGATAGTGAGATTTTTTTTAATTGATGGTGTCCCCAAACTGCAACATTTACTCTAAATATAAAACCAATGTGTGGCAAGAAACGGGCCTGGTATTGATGTTTCCCAATTAATTTAAGATGTGAATGAATTGCATTTTAGTTTTGGGTTTTACATGAAAGTTCTTGAAGGGGAAGGACAGACATGGATGTGGAGAGATGGACCACCGGTTCTTCTCCCCTCAGGCCATCTCAGTGACATACTTTCTGCTCTTCCCTCCGCTCTCATTATTTTTCTTCCTCTCCACAGACGAACATTTCCAACAACTCCAATGAAAGCTAATTTTGGGCCAAACCTGTCAAAAAAGTCTCTCCCCACAGTCATGCGACTGCTCACTAACTAAACACCCTCACTGGTGACTAAAGTATAACCAAGTATGACTTCTGACTAGGCATGTGTGACACCAGATCTGCTTCTTACTCTATAGGATGTTAAACTACTCTGCACAACACCTGGGAATTTGCAGAAAACCGTGAGTTGAAAATTCAGAAACACTCCCACAGACACACCATCTTATACATGAATTTCACAAGCAGCCTGAGGGCTTTAAAAGCTGCGGATCGTGGAGGTGAAACATGAGCAGTCTAGTAATGAGAAGGATTTGAGGCGTTTTCCAGGGGGAAAGGCAATTTCTCAAAGTTGCGTGAAATGGGCCCAAGTTCACAAGCAGGTCAAGCGTACTCCACGATCTCGCTCCTCTTACAAATGTCCATCAACAGATCGTATCAATCACAGCTTTGGTTGGGGGGGTTTCAGCGTACACGGTGACAACTGAGGCTTTCATTAGTATATACCACCAGCTGTATATGTCAGCGAGCCGAGCTGATCTATTTATAAATCGAAGCAAACCCTACGCACCAATGATGGAGAAACAAGTCTTGGCTTCTGCTGCATTGAAAGTTTTCTCTGGGAGCACCCATCAACATCATCTTTCCATTTGTAGTATGACTTCCGGCTGAGCTGTCAATCATTTTAATGACCTGTCTGTTTGTGTCAGAGCAATCCATCTTCTGTGACAGGGTGAGACTCGCTTGCGTCGAGTTGATTCAAGTGCTGAAATGAGATAATGTTGTGATGGACATCCTGTTGTTATATCTGCTCTGATCTGTCATGGTTTACAGTATAGTACAGTATATAAGGGGGGGTATTTTTTATCTATAAGGTTCCCTGTATTTATAAGAACATACAAAACAACGTTAAAGGGATAGTTCACTAAAAATGAAAATTCTATCATCATTTACTCACCCTCTTGTCATTTCAAACCTGTATGACTTTATTTCTTCTGCAGATCTCAGAAAGATATATTTTGAAGAAGTTTGGTAAGTGAACAACGGCGATACCCTTTGACTTATTTAAAATATCTTCTTTTGTGTTCTGTGGAAAAAGAAAGTCATACAGGTTTGGAATGACAAAGGGGTGTGTAAATGATGACAGAATTTTCATTCTTGGGTGAACTATTCCGTTAAGATTATTGATGATGGTGGTTCTTTTTTACAAAATGCTTAAAATCTTAAAAAATATTAACTTTTTGTGGAATATGCTTCAAAAGATGACAGTATCGGCCAACTGTTATTGATGTCTTGAAAACACAGGCTACATTTCCTTACCATGACAAAATTTATTTTCTGCAGCAATTGTGTTGATTTATTAGAGCCGCTTACTGAATCAAGAATGCTTTGTATGGTCACGTCAGAAAATTGATTTCATTACTTAGAAACAATTCTGCCTTCAATTTTGGTTAAACATTGCCAGTAATTCAACTTGATTTAGAAATTAAGCTTTGAGAGGCCCTCCAAGGGGAGAGTGAAATACTGCTATACTTCAACAAAAATATCCAGATATTTTTATATCCATTGCCATAATAGTGTAATTGTTTCAATCTGGCGATTGTTAAAAACTCTGCTTCATACTTTTCTCAGGTGGACTGAATAAAAAGGCTCTTGATTGTCTGGTTAGCTGTTATACCCTAAAGCATCTTTGACCAGAATTGATTAGCAGTTAGCAAAGGTTGCGATCTTTTGAGTCATCATGAACCAACTGCACTAAACAGCCATTGAAATTAATGGGAACTCTAAAGGTAGCTCTCTCCTGATAGTTCAGTAAAGATTTCTTCTACTCAATGTTTATCATATATGACTGATACATTATGGCTACATTGGGAAGACTTCTCATGTCATGGAACATCTCAGCCAAGCCAACAAAACATTTATGTAACCACAAAGTTCTGTTTTCCAGAAACTCACTGCTTAAAGTTGTCCTGTTTTCGGTTCTATTCTAAAAACCTGCCTGTGCTCTCATTATTCTTTTTAATCTGCCATGAGATGCAGAACGTACTCTGGAGAGAAGACCTCCAACCAGATCTTACTGCAGACCTCACCGGTCTGCCTCCGCCGACGATTAATGATTCAATATTGTCATCGGCGCACCTTACACAGACGCCCTCTGCTAACGCGTATTAATAATAATGATAACTTTAATAATTGAACTAGCATTAAATGGCCCCAGTAGAGCTGTGTTTGATTGTTCTTAATGAATTCTGCCGTATAGGCTTTTGTTCTAGCTAATGAAAGAGGGGGTGTCTGCGAAGAGGCTGGAGTTCTGGAATAGATTAATAGATCGCACAGGATTGAACTCCATTGCCGTGGATATAATGAGCTGTCAGTTTGCAGTTACACAGGGCGAGTGTAAGTTTTCATTCCCACTCTGAGTCAAAGAAAAATAGAGAGTGAGTAGCAATGAAAGAAATAGAGAGTGAATGTCATAGAGACGGCACCAGAGAAAGGCAGTGAAGGGAACCACCAGATGGAGTTCAAAAGGGCAGGAAACATGTAAAACAGGATGTCGGTGAATTAGAGAATATATTTTCTTTCATCAGCACCAGGATGAAGACACTTAACCTTCTCACCCACTGTAGTGACCTCAACCGTCAGGTTCCTCTAATGTAGGAGCAATGTTTTTCATCACAGTTCTCTCACTGCGTGATTTCTTTATGTCATTATGCAGTACTATGGATCAGATGGAAACTAGAGATCTTTTAAATATTGTAATGTGAACATGAATGATGTGTGGATTATTGAATGACTAAAATCATCTGCTTATATATAAAAATATAATGTAAAAGCATTCTTTGTGTGGAATGAGCATTTTTTCTGGCTACACGTGTGTGTTCAGTTCGTTGTATTTTGTTATCGGTGTCCATGGGCTGACAACATACAGGTGGTAGTTTGAGCTTGTGTACAAGAGCCCTGAAAGCCCCAGACTGGACAGTTACAGAGATATCCTGTCTGTATTGTGCTCTTGAGCAAGGCATTTACCTCAGGCTGTTCCCAGGTGACTGTCCCCGCAGTTTCCCATGTAACTAGGAAAGAAAAGTACAAACAAAAAATAAGACCATTCCCTGACCACTGCTTTAGTTAGTTTCTTGTTCAGGCGATAGTCTTTTCTCGGCCAGCCTACCCCAATTCCCATGTTGCCGGCTTAGCTGAATCCGCCAAACGTCCCCTTGAGCGCATTCAAAATGCTGCTGCTTGACTTGTTTTTAACCTCTCGGACATTATAGGTCTGCTCAGGTCTCAGGACTGCCTGCCAGCAGAGTGAGGATTACCCTGCTGAAAATGACCTGACCCTTCGGTCCAGTATTACAGATGCAATAAAGTGCTTGTTTTGAACTGCCTTTAGGGACTCATCTGTACCAAACGTGTAGTTTACAGTAGCATTCTATATACTTTGTGTATTAGTACGGAAGTGATTTAGTCATTTGATTAGAAGTATCGATCTATCCATTTTATAGAAGTTAAAATTTAAGTCTGTGTAAACTGGAAGTTGAGATTGACTCCCTAACGTGGCATATTTCTAAGTAAAACAAAATGAGAAAAATAGAGGGCGTGCCTTGTTTTTGAATGTGAATTGCTGCGAACTGACAGAATCTAGAAAAGTAGACTTTTTAGTCAGAAATGGATCTTAAAGGTCTCCACTTTCAACAAGTTGTTATGATTTATTAGGGTCTTCATGAAATGACTGGAACATATTTTGCATAAAAACTCTCAATGGCTGTGTAAACAAAACCCTTCTTGCCTCGTCAAAAACAGCTATGCTCACAGCAACCCGTTTTGGTGCATGTCTCTTTAAATGATAATGAGTTACAGCGCACCCCACCCCCCTTCTGTCCGGCGTGTCAACACAACACACGTGTAGTACTGCCATGGCAATGGTTTAGCTAAATGATATTTCCTGAATTCCTCTGCGGTTAGTTTCGTCTTAAACGTCTCAAATTATTCGTCCGGAGACAAAAAAATCAGTCACAGCTAACAGCGCATCCTAATGCGCTTATGTTGTGCATGTATGCTTACCTAAAATCCACGGAATCCACTGCAGATCTCAGCGGAATTACATGGATTTAGCGCTTGTCATTGACAAGTTATAACGTTACACAAACAACGTGAGAGCTAGTTTGCTGTGACAGATTTTTCAGCCTAAGCACGAATGATTTGAGACGTTTAAAACGAAACTAACCCCAGTGTTCACCCCTGTTCATTAGCAAAACAAACAGCTTGACGCAGCTAAACATATTAACGCACATAATGTATTAACATTCATACAGCTAAACTCCAAGTGTCCATCTGCACTTATATACAGTAAGTTTAACACTGGCTTTGAATGTTCTATTTAGCCCCGTGACTGACTTAGCTCCTTTTGCTCCATATGCTAACGTTATCCTCCTATATATAAGGTACATTTACGTCAATTCAGACTGTTGATAAATATTACTTACATCGGTAGTTTTGTCTCATTCAGTCGGTCTCGATCCCTCTTGAGGAACAACTTTGAAGCTAATCCTGCTTGTACTGTCCCAGGTTGAAAAAGCACTCCGGTTTGAAGTGATTCGCGCAAACAAGCAGGTTTTTACTTATGGTTTCTGATGGATTTCCACTAAAAATAAATTAAATCCACTCCTGTCTCTTCTTAGGTTTGGACTCTGTGCAGCAACTACATTACATGTTGTCCACGAACTTTAGCCATGGCGTCACGTACACCGCTGTCGCTTGTGAAAACAACAATGGCGGAGCGCGGTGGGTGGAACTATGTAGATTAAGGGGTGGTAACTGTAGATTTTGCTTCTATGTTAGCAAGCACTTTAAACAGGTTTCCTGTCCTTCTTTAAGGAGTTCTTACACAGATTCGCTGTAGGTTCACGTTTATTTGCATACATGCAGCTGTTTGTGCCTTACACACAAATGCTGAAGAATAGTGTTACACACTATTTTCATTCAGCAATTGTAACACCGTAATGATCACCATTTAGCTAAGCTTGTCCATGCAGAGTCAAAGTTTAGATGAATGGCATAGATCTGACTATAATTTACAAGGCCCTTGCAACGTAGAAAGAGGTGCCTCACTCAAATCTACCTTTACATAACACTGTACTGAGATTCCTTCGTCAGAAACAGATTAAACAATACTGCAATTGGGATTTCTTCGCCTAAGCAGATTAATTCTGGAACAGTTTCACATGCATCTTATCTGAGATTCCTTCGTCAGAATAGATTTATGCATTTATTAATACTGAAACTGGGATTTTTTGTCATGACACGGGGAGGAACAAGAGGTTCGGAGACTCAAATGCAGGTAAAGCAAGGTCTTTATTGAACAAAATAGTCCACACAGATCACCAGAGTCAACAGCCACAGGTACCTTGTAAGTCTGTGGGGAGAGAGCTCGACCCAGCGGTACTCACGGTAAGCAACAGTATAAGAATCCGGACAGGAAATCTTGACTCTACCGAACGCTCAGCGGGGAGGGACCTCAACCCACTGGCAGACTCCGAACGATAGTGGTGATCCCTTGTGAAGAGATGCCGGGGGGAGATGAGAGAGGAGGTCCGAGACGCCAGAGAACACTGAGGGGCACAGAGGGAGAAAGTAGAAAAAGGCAAAGGCACTGGAGCACTACAAAAACCAAGAAACAAGACTAGGAGGTAACTGAGACTAAGACGAGATAAACAGTACAAGATTACGGCAGTCAGAGCTGGCATATAACACGCAACGGTCTGACACAAGACAAGAGAACAAGAGGGATGAAATAGAGGGGGACCTAACAGCGGGAAATAACTAACAGGTGAATAAATAATGAGGAACCAAGGGAGACTACTAATAGGAACAAGCTACAGGAGTGCAGGTGATGAGGTAATGGAAAACCGGTGAGGGGAAAGCCTGACGGGGAGACATGGGGGCGGGGCAAGTGACGTAGACACCGAACACATGGAGAGCTGTCAGAACGGTTCTCCATGAGTTCGACAAAACAAACACAAACATTCCCACACGACACAAAAGACAACGACAAGACTGAGATCACGACAGTACCCCCCTCCACTGGCGCCACTGGGCACCTAGGGCTCACCTCATCTCCGGAGGGGTGGGGCGTTTGCTGGCAGGGTTGAGAGGGGATGTGATGACAGGTTTGACTCTGGAAACATGAAAAACAGGGTGAACTCGACCGAGAGATGGGGGAAGCTTGAGCCGGACGACCACCGGATTAACCACCTTGGTGATGCAGTATGGGCCAATGAACCTGGAAGCCAACTTTGGAGAGGGCACCCGGAGAGGCAGGTCCATGGTGGATAACCATACCCGCTGACCACACACATAGGTTGGAGGAGAAGACCGGTGGCGGTCGGCCGCTGTCTTGGTCTTCTGGGAGGTTCGGGCCAGAACCTCTCTGGCCCTCTTCCAGGTGCGGCGACAGCGCTGAACGAAGGCCCGAGCAGAAGGAACCGCAGCATCGAGTTCCTGTGAGGGAAACAAAGGAGGTTGGTAACCCACAGAGCATTCAAAGGGGGACATACCTGACGAGGATACCGGAAGGGAATTGTGGGCATATTCAATTCAGGAGAGGTGTTGGCTCCAGGAACTGGGAGTCTGTGATGTTAGACAGTGGAGTCTGCGTTCGAGATCCTGGTTGGCTCGCTCACACTGCCCATTGGTCTGAGGGTGGAAACCGGAGGACAGACTCGCTGAGGCCCCGATCTGTCTGCAAAACTCTTTCCAAAACCGGGATGTGAACTGAGGACCCCTATCGGACACGACGTCAATGGGCAATCCATGCAGGTGAAAGACGTGGTCCACCAACAGTTGAGAGGTCTCCCCGGCGGAAGGAAGCTTGGGAAGGGGAATAAAATGAATCGCTTTAGAGAATCGGTCCACCACCGTAAGAATGACGGTGTAGCCGCCAGAGGGAGGAAGGCCAGTGACAAAATCTAGGCGATATGTGACCATGGGCAGGAGGGGATGGGAAGTGGGCGGAGCAGACCAATGGGAGGGCTGTGGGAAGATTTACACTGGGCGCAGACCGGGCAAGCCAACACAAACCGACTAACATCTGAGGCCATAGATGGCCACCAAAACCGCTGGCGGTTGGACGCCAGGGTTCCCCTGTTACCTGGATGGCCGACCAACTTGAAAGAATGACCCCACCGTAGGACTTCAGGGCGCAGCGCAACCGAGACAAAAAGACTGCCCTCTGGACACTCCCTCGGTACTTGCACCCCTCGACCGGCCTGCTCTACTTGCCTCTCGAGATCCCAGATAGCAGCCCCAACCACCATCCCCTTGGGGAGGATGGCCCTGGTCGGAGACTCCCCTTCGGAGATCTCGAAGAGGCGAGAGAGAGCGCCAGGCTTGGCATTCTTAGAACCTGGCCGGTACGAGAGGGTGAAGTTAAACCGACCGAAAAAGAGTGCCCAGCGGGCCTGGCGTGAGTTAAGTCTCTTGGCTGAACGGATATACTCGAGATTCTTGTGATCCGTCCAGACCAAGAAGGGTTACGCTGACCCCTCCAACCAGTGCCGCCACTCTCCCAAAGCCAGGCGGACCACCAACAGCTCTCGGTTACCAATGTCATAGTTCCGTTCAGCACGGCTGAGGCGATGGGAGTAGAAGGTGCAAGGGTGCACCTTCCCATCATGACTAGAACGCTGAGACAGAACCGCGCCTACCCCAACATCGGACGCATCAACCTCGACAATGAACTGTCGCTCAGGTTCTGGAAAACAAAGGACAGGAGCAGAGACAAAACGGGATTTGAGATTATCAAAGGTTACCTGAGCTTGGGAATTCCACCTGAACGGACTCATAGTGGAGGTCAATGCAGTGAGCGGTACGGCTATCTGGCCGAAACCCAGGATGAATCGCCTGTAGAAGTTGGCGTAACCCAGGAACCGCTGAACGGGCTTTACGGGTGTCGGGAATGGGCCATTCGGCGACGGCTCTGATCTTGGCGGGATCGTGGTTGATGCCTCTAGGTGAAATTACATGACCAAGGAACGAAACTGTGACAGCATGGAATTCGCACTTCTCCGCCTTCACAAAAAGTTGATTCTCTAATAATCGCTGGAGAACCTCCCTGATGTGTCGGGTGTGTTCCTGGAGAGAGGGGGAAAAATTAAGGATGTCATCCAGGTACACAAAGACAAATCGATTAATCATGTCCCCCAACACGGCATTTATGAGGCCCTGGAAGACGGCAGGAGCATTGGTCAAACCAAACGGGAGAACCAAATACTCATAGTGCCCCGAAGGTATGTTAAACGCCGTCTTCCACTCGTCCCCCTCCCGGATACGGACCAGGTGATAGGCATTACGAAGGTCTAGTTTGGTAAAGACCTGGGCTACCTGCAAGAGTTCGAAGGCTGTAGACATGAGAGACAAGGGGTATTTATTCTTAACGGTAATCTCATTCAAACCTCGATAATCAATACAGGGACACAGGGAGCCGTCCTTCTTCTGTACGAAGAAGAACCCTGCACCTGCCGGGGAGGAGGAATGGTGTATGAGCCCAGCCTGTAGACATTCATGAATATACTTGTCCATGGCCTCTCTTTCAGGAGCGGACAGAGAGTAGAGACGCCCCTAGGCGGAGAAGTGCCCGGGAGGAGATCTATGGAGCAGTCATGTGGCGATGCGGAGGGAGAGAGGTGGCTCGCAACCTGCTGAAGACAGAGTGAAGATCGTGGTATTCCTCCGGGACCCCAGACAAATCAGCGGCTTTGATCTGTAACACAGGAGACATATGGACAAGAGACGGAGCAGAACCAAGACAAGATTGATTTTAACCCAATCAATGTGAGGATTGTGCTGTGACAACCAAGGATGCCCTAATATGAGGGGGGTATTGGGGGAATCGAGGATGTACAGCTCAATGCACTCACAATGATTACCCGAAAGAAAGAGCCTTACGTAAGGGGTGACGTGGGTTATGGTGGCGAAAGGCAGGCCCGCTAGCATCTGGACCAAGATGGGTCTGGAGAGAAGCTTGACAGGAATCTTCCACCAGGCAGCGGTGGTGACATCGAGAAAGTTTCCTTCGGCACCAGAGTCGAGGAGAGCCTTGCCGGTATGACTTCTTCCGTTGAACATGATCCGGAAAGGCAGTAAGGAACGGGAAACAGGAGAGGAAATAGGAATGGCGCCCACCCGTAAAGCGGAGAGTCCGGGTGGGCGCCATTCCTATTTCCTCTCCTGTTTCCCGGAATCTTTTAACGGGCACTGAATGACCTGGTGCCCAGACTTCCCGCAATAGAAACAGAGTCCTCCCAGAAGGCGTTGCTGCTTTTGCAGCGGTGAAAGGCGAGAGCGACCCAGCTGCATAGGCTCCTCTTTGGGGCTTGCCCCGGTGACTTTAGGAGGTGCACTGGCGTCTCGGACTCGCCAAGAGGTGGGTGAGGGTTGCCGGCATCGGCGATTGTTACTTCGGGTCTCAACTCTGAGGAAGAGGTTGGTAAGACCATCCAAATCCCATGGGGGTTCAAGAGTAGCAATCTTGTCAGCGATGGAAGAATTCACCCCATCAAGAAACCGAGCGCGTAACGCTTCCTTGTTCCACCCGCAGACGGCCACCAGTGTTTGAAACTTGATAGACTAGTCTGTGATCGAGCTACGGCCCTGGGTAAGGCGTGAGAGCTGAGCGGCCGCCTGCTCGCCTTGAGCTGATCTGTCAAACAGCCTCATCATTTCGGCACGGAAAGCCGCAAAAGAGTAACAGCATGGGGCTTGGGAGTCCCACACGGCAGTCCCCCACTCTCGCGCTCGACCCGTCAGCAGGGTTAAAACAAATGCCACCCTTGCCTCTTTGGTGGCATAACGGCAAGATTGGAGAGAAAACACCAGAGCACACTGAGAGAGAAAAGGGCGGCAGGCGTTGGGATCTCCATCGTAGACCGGGGGGCTGTTAACATGAGGCTCAGATTCGGCTGGATACCCTCGTGAAGGGGGTTCGGGAGATATCCAACTCGCAGCGAGTTCCCTGCGTAGCTCAGTGACGAGTAGTTAAATCAGTGACTTGCCCGGCGAGGATTGCTACCTCCTGAGCGGTGGTGTTGAGCCGTGTGACCTGCTGTCCGAGGCCTTGCTGCTGTAGGGCATTGCGTAAGGGATCCAGGGAAGGGAAGAGGGTAAACTGAGTCTCCAGTCAGGTCAGACCGTTCACACGACACAAAAGACCATGACAAGACTGAGATCACGACATTTCTTCGCCAAATCAGATTAACCTCCCACTGATACCATTTAAACTATGTTAAGACTTTTACAATCATAGCAGAATTACCAAATCAAGCCATCACTTTATCTACATTAAACAAGCCGCAAATAGCAACATACATGTGTATAGCACGTTGCATCGTATTGTCTTGATTTAAAACACACTTAGGTTGACAGTAGTTTAAGCTCATAACTTTTGTTTAATCACGCCCGCATTCTACCACTAATTATGTAGCGGTTTTAGCTAACGTTATTATATTGATGAGCAAAGCTCACCAAATATGGTCCTCCACCAGATCTTTCAAGATCATATCCATGAAATGAGTTATTTAAAACATCAATTTCAGTCAAGGAATTAGTTTAGCTCAAAGGAAAATACGTATAATAATCGTGATCACATATACATATTTTACGGTCTCTGATTAGTAATATAAAGCATAACAATACTTGTATGCATTTGTCCAGCAAATGCCTCAATGATATTATATACTTTACGTTATCTCATGGCCATAAGTAACGTGACTTTACCAAACAGGATTTAGAGCAAAGGTAGCGTAAATCGAAACACAGTAAAAGGGACCAAGTTTGTGAGCGTGAATACAGAAAACCCATCACAAATGAATATATATGGTTGTTTATTAAACTCTACTCTACATGGTAAACAAAACAATGACGATCGCATAAAACAAACAAATACATGAAACACAAATGTGCTAGGAAGCCCTGAGAGAGAAAGAGAGAAAGAGAGAGAGAGAGAGAGAGAGAGAGAGAGAGAGAGAGAGAGAGAGAGAGAGAGAGAGATGGCATGGCAGCGATTTCTGAACACCAATAAAAATCATCTCTAACAAAGAGGCACAGCCTTAACACAGCTATTCTATAAATAGAAATGGATACTTGCAAGCTCTGTGCTGGACCGATATCCGTATGCACGTGTAGAGATGGAATTGTTCAAAAGGTTTCAGAAGGCAAGTCCTGCCGAAAGTTGGGGGCCTCGTGATTGGCCGCATGGCCTAGCCACGTGGCAGCAGAGTGGGGGGGAGAGGGCAGTCTCCGAAGAGACGCCACGAAAAAAGTTTTAGTGCAGAAGAGAAGAGAGGAAGAGACAAGAGAGGGTTTTCAGAGCAGGCTCGATATTTAACCTCATGAGAGAGCATGCCCACCTGAGTTTGAATCGACCAATCAGAGTTGAGCAGGGAAGAGGTTCTTTGTGCACTCAACAGCTAATTTGCATCTTTATGAGATATCATTCCAATGATAACATAATGAAAAGAGAATGTTCTATGGTCACACAATGAATGTAAACAAGGAGGAATTGTAAAGACTAACATTTATATATCAAATATGCTAAGGTTTGAAGTGCATCAAGTCATGATTCATTCAGCGGTACGAATACTAACAAAGCCTGAATTAACTTGCCTATTTAACAATTACAGATTATTTTAAAATGGCAAGAGCGACAACATATAATCTAGATATTTAGATATATTTATAGAAAAGGACAATTGAATCACACGTTCCTATTTGTCAGAGAAGTTTCTCTAGCCAAGTTTTAGATTAGACCGAGAGACTTCTCCCCTCTGCTTTGAAGCTTAGGAGTCATAAAATATCCAACAGAGAAACAAAAGGTTATCAACACTCTCAGTGAGAGGTTTTGACTCTGGTCTTTTGATGACCGTATCAAGAAACCAGGAGAAAGGGGGTTGATGGCTCTTCTTTCAATGACTCCGACCATTTGGCTAATGCTAAATTCTCTACATAACATTATAATAAAATCCGCTTTGGACGTCACAATCGGAGCGAAATCTGAACGGCTCGATTTCTCACATGCTTGCTGGGAAAGGCACACCAAAACAAACTTACTGGGTTCTTATTTTTCACGTTTTCTGGGTTGCTAGATGCACCGGGGACCCGATTATAGCACTTAAACACAGAAAAAGTTGGGTTTTCATCTGATGTCTCCTTTAAAGGAGATTGAAATGATCTCAGAAGACTCAAAAGGATCGCCACTCCAGAGCAGAAGTACATTTTCAGATTTTGATTGAAGATTACATAGACAAAAAAAGTGAATTTACTTGCACATATGAAATGTTCACCACAAAACTAATGAAGTAAATATAAATATAATATAATATTACTATATATACTATTATAGTAATTATATACTTTAAGCATAGCCAAGTACCTTGTTTAAATGTTTATAGGTGTCCTGTCAAAATATGAATATGTATGAATATGAGTTTAACTTTTTGTTTAGTCAGAAGGGTGAGTGGGGCTATATAGAGGCAGAAGCCAGCAGCTCATATGGACATAGTCACACCCTCAGGTGCGGATATGAACTGAGTATAGATCGTCCTGCACAACTTTGCTGTAAACAGTATCCATCTTGCATTTTGGCCGACAAACTCTGTTTTAAAAGTTGTTTGAACTATGTCAGACAAAGACTGATAGCTGAGATAAAGTCAGGTTAGTGTGATATAGTATTGGCATTTTAAACAGCAAGAACAATTATTGTCCAGTTTGTGGTAAAGTTAGGAGGCTGCTGAAAACTCTCAGTATGAGTCTAGCTAACCAGAGCAGAACAGAATATAAGGGTCTCAAAAGTTGTTTGCAAAAGTTGAGCTGTTATTAACCTGAGACTATGGCTTGTGGTGTGATGCTGAAAACAGCAAGATAAAGGTCCAAATATGTGTACATAGACCAACTGTCACCAACTTGGAGTGTGAACCCTATGCAGACAACAGTTGAAAAAGGCTTTATTTAAATAAGAAACCCACGAGGGGGCAAACAGAAAATAAACAAGAACCAAGGGTAGACAATGAACACTTAAATAAAACCATTCCCAAATGGGGGAGAACAAGAACTAAACCGAAAATAAGCACTCACTTCTTTTGGGGACAAGGCGGATACAAGGCGGGGACAAGGCGGACTAGGATATGGGAAAGGGTCAAAACAAACCAGCACAGGACTGAAAAAAGGAGGGCCTTAAATGGGGGAAAACTAACAACGGATAATTACACTGGAAAGGTGAGAGGAGTGAAACGCTGATGGGAAGATGACGAGCAACAAGGGGGCGGGGCCAAGACACGCGACAGGAGAGCACATGGCACAAAGCAACAACAAAGGCTTTCACACAAAACACAACAAGCACAAAAGACCTCTGCCACCAACCTGTCCACAGAACTAAAAAACTCCTGACAAGGACGACATGCGCTGCGTCCCAAATTGCATACTCAATGAGTAGGTACTCAATTTCAGTAGGTACATACTCAACGGGGCAAAATGGGTACGTACAGTTTTCCGTGAATGGATGTAGTATGTATGCGATCAGCCGTTGTCCACCATATTGATGATCTTCTCCTTTTTAATGGCGGGGAGCAAATTACGTTTGTGGTGCATATCCTCCACCTACTGTACTGGAGTGTACATGGCCAGCGATGAACCATGTGACGTAATAACCCAGCCAACATTTTTTTGTGGGGTCAATGTAGGTCCCATATGGGTTTGAGGCATGGGCCCCAAGTGGGTTTGTCCATGGGTTCCATGTCGGCCCTATGTGAATTAGCCCATATGAATCCTACGTAGAATCTGAGTGGGGCCCATGTGGGAAACATGCATAAACCCCATATTGGTCCCACCTTATAAAGCCCATGTGGATTAAACCAATGGTTTAATGGAGGAGCCCTGCATAGTGTATACTTGAGTGGTTCTAGATTATGTTTTTTGAGGTTTCCTACCTGAACAGTACAATTTTTGTTATTGCTAAATTGTAATTGACCTTTTCCATTCTTATGCTCTACCAAATACAATGCAATTTTTACTGATTAAATCATAACTGCAGCATTTGGATGTTGCTTTCTTAGATGTTAGTCTTCAAAATGAATAATCTACTACTTTATATTTGCCTGTACATCATAAACATAATAGGTGCATTCTGAAAATGAAAAACACATGGATGTTCAATATGAAATTTATTATAATTTTCTGATCCTTAACACAGAATATTTAACTCAACCTTAAAAACAGTCTTAAATGTTAAATTCATTAAAAAAAGTTTGATAGACTTCAGATTAGAAAGGGTACTTTAAACTCAACTGAACAAAAAATATTTTGAACGCTTAAACTGCTGACAGTTTTGTGCCAGACTGCGTTAAGGGCTCTTTTTCCACCCCTGTCTCGTGCTCCAGTGGTTTCAGTCCACACCTGTAACAGAAGAACACCAATACAGTTATTTGATATGTCCAGCATCACATAGTTTACAGCACAAATGAGTACTCTACATGCTATCAATTTAATGTCAAACAATTCAAAAATGCATCACCTCACAATAACAGAATTATTAGTTGACAAGTACAGTATATACTATATACTCTTATGAACAATCTGTTATGTGTAGTCTGCATAATGAAGGCAATGATGCTGCATCTATGTGCAGATCAATCATTTAACCCCCCTGGGGTCCGAGTGGGTTTTAAATCCTGGAGAAATTTTGTCATGTCCTGAGATTTGTGCTTTTTAGTCATGCACCCATATTTTAATACATTGTTATAAGTGGTGGGACATTATGACGTCGTGCTGTCAATCACTCTCTGGTAACGTTACTCTGAGAACCCTCAAAGGCTTTTCACTTATAATTAGCACTACACGAACCAGAAATATCACGCAAACAAAGCAAATACAACAAATCCGTGTTATAATGTACATTGTCAGTAAAAAAACAAGGTTCTTGAAAAACACATTAACATTTAAAATGCAATGGGAACTAGCATTCTAAGCACTACACAGGCTACAGACAACGATAGCGCGGGCTGCATAAATCTGGTCTCAGAACAGATTACAATTTATGTCCTAACGTTACATCGTTTCTGACATCAGCCTTTTGAGCTTTACACATCTGAGGAATTAAAAGAATGGCATTAAATATCGTAAATTAGTGTCACTCGTCATAGGCTGTGGTAAAGTCAATTCAATTTTACCTCAGGTGGAAAAATGTCAGGTACACGCAGGCTTACAAAATGCAAAGGAAAATAACGGTCAAAACAGGGTTCCCGGTGCTTGATAACACGGATAACAAAAACACGCTTTAAGAAAATATGAATTTTACCTTCTTATTTTTTATTATTTCCAGTCCCGACTCGATAAACTTGCTGCTCGGTTGAGTTGCCAGCGCGCCACTGCTCTGCCAAAGATAACCTTCCGCCGATAGAGAAACTCCTCTGTAGTTTGATTTATTTATTTGATTTAAATCATAGCTGTCATTTAAACATTAAACATTTTCAACAAAATAATATTTAATTATGTGATATAAGAAAAATCTACCAAAACTCAGGAGAACTACTTTGTCAAGCGGAACAAAGTGTTCTCGGTCAGGGGTGTGCTCGGCTCCATGCAGCACCTGCGCAAAGCAATCAGGTTATGACATCAAGATACTGCGACATCGTTTCTAGGCAAGTGCTTCCTGATCGATCTCGCGGTAGTGTGACGTAGGCCAGTCGGTCTGCGCAGCTAAGTACGAAGTCGAAAGTATCTATCACATTGAGCAAGAACGTCGCTTGTGAGACTCATGTAAATTGACCTGGATTTCTACATTTA
Organism: Triplophysa rosa; assembly: GCF_024868665.1. NCBI lineage: Eukaryota > Metazoa > Chordata > Actinopteri > Cypriniformes > Nemacheilidae > Triplophysa > Triplophysa rosa. The sequence goes on from NC_079895.1 coordinate 13,882,022, forward strand.
TCTATCGTGGTTGATTTTCATACAGTTTGGACAGTGAAAGGAAGAAAATACTGATACAGGCGTATTGAACTAATTAACAAAAATATTCCAGAAACTCCATTTGCATTAAATACATAACAAAATCAGCCTAAATATCTGAGATATTTGTATGTTAAAAGGATTATCAACCAAATATAATAACTTTAAAAAGTTCAAATGCATAATGTATTTTAAGCATGAAATCATATGCCCACTTGGAGCCCATGAAGGTCTCATATGGGCAAAGCTATGTGGGACCCATATGGTATCCCACACGGGGCCCATATATTTTGCCCTTTTTTATCCCATGCCCATGTGGAGCCCATGTCGCCCAGATATAACCCACATGGGGCCCACATACCAATGTTGGCTGGGAACAAGCGCAACAATTAAAGTTATGAGAGACAGGAAGTGTCTTATAAATTAAGTGAACCCTAGAAATGCATTGCTAGCCCACACCTACACTTGTGCACAATAATATTGATAAGTGCTGACCAATACTTATAATGTTTTTCCTGAAAATGATATATTGTATTAAAATAGGCTACTAAATGTAATTGTATTGCCATGTGCCATCTATGCATTAATACAGACTACAAAAGTGTGAATGCATATGTTTTCAGTGAAAGAATGACATAATCCATGAAGTAATGTAATATGTTTTATTTACAGGAAACTATAGAATAAACATGAATAAAAAATACGTAAATTTGATGTAAGAAAATAAATGCATTTAATAATTATTAATACATATACTGTACAAGTAAACATCACATAAATCAAAGCTTTATTTCAATTCATTGTTGTAACAAATGATCCTGTATCTACAGGCGTTGAACCCCACATCCTACTGCCATCTCGCAGCTGATCACCATCGACACCTTTGTGATTTTAACGAGTGTGCTCATCTATCCCTGTAACAGTCAAACAAGATTCAAGTGACCTCTGTGATTTGTGCTCAACACTGCATTTAAATGTGGAGTTAGTTGCACATGTGTTAACTCGCTGTTTATTCTACTCAAATTTTCTTGAATTCATCATACTAATGGACAAATAAAATATATACATTATGTTTAGTTACATTACTTCCATGTATCTATGCAAGCAGTGAACAATGCTTTGTATACACGTTAACAGACGTAAGCTACATTACTGTGATGTGTATTTCATGTTGTGCTCATTTGCAATACTTATCGAGAAAATGACACGTCACATGTTACACAGACATTAAAAAGCGTCTGTAACATGTGTATGGTTTAAATATTTGTCACGTTAAGTCTACTTCGAAGACGTGTGTGTGCGTGGAGCTCCCCTTTATGCTATACATATTAAAACACTGCATTTTCACAGCAAAATCAAACATGTACTAAACTATCCCTTACATAAAAGACACATGAATTTCACATGTTTTTTACATGTTTTTCGCATGTGATCACATGTATACAACATGTGTTTAACATGTGCAAAAAAACATGTGAAATGTGTGTTTTTGGAACATTTTGGTCTGAATTCCATGTGAATTCCCAAGTGACACCCATGGGATAACATGCAAAAACCCATGGGATGACATGTGCAACATGTGGTGACATGTGAAGAACATGTGATCACATGTGGAGACATGTCGCACATGTTATCCCGTGGGTTTTTACATGTTATCCCATGGGTTTTACTTGGGAATTCACATGGAATTCAGACCAAAATGTTCCAAAAACACACATTTCACATGTGATCACATGTGTTTTTTGCACATGTGAATTTCATGTGTCTTTTCTGTAAGGGATGTAGCGACTTACAGGTTAACTTTACGCTACAGCACTTTAACAAATGCGACTGCAACGCCAAGAGAAGCATTGCTGGCTAGTAATACTCACATTTGAAAACACCTGCCTCGCAGTTCTCCGCCATGCTCCTGTTTGAAGTTGAACTTATCAATTCCCGTGCGGGCTCATGGGATATAGTAGTATCCCAAGTATATGTCGCTGGGTGCTTCAGAATGTGGGCGTAACCAGTAAGCCATCCGGGAATTTCTCACCTACTCTCTTATGAATACTGAGGTTTGGGACATACTATATTGTTTTCACATACTATATAGTAGGTAAGTAGGCGGTTTCGGACGCCACAGTAGTATACACACATCCAAATCTTGCGAGAAATAGTGCAGCAGGCATAAATTTCTCGCCTACTGTTTTATGAATACTGAGGTTTGGGACATTCTAAACTTTGGCCTACTGCTTTTTGCCTACTATTTAGTATGACAGTATGCTGTTTGGAACGCAGCATCGGTTTAAAGCGCAAGGCGCAGGTGCACTCAGGGCGTGTCCGAATCCACTTTTGCTAATTTAACGAGGGAAAACGGTTGGTGCGCCCGGGTGCATGGTCTAATCGGGTTGTCCTGATTCACTTAATGAGTAATGGGTGTTTTTTGGGCGTAACCAATCAGAGTCTCATCTCTCATTCCCTTTAAGATCTAGTTGCGCTCGCACCATGGCGGATTCGCTACTTGCACGGCGCAATTTGCAAGTGCAAAGACTGGACGCTTCTCTAGAGAGTAAACGCATCTACTCGTGCGTTATGTTAAAGCGCGCGAGCAGATCATCTACATGACAAGCCGGATTTTTATCTTTATGTACACAATAATAATCTTTTACATTGTAATCCATTTCTTTATTATATTTGGCATGTTTGTGTGCTGCTGCGCTTTCCTCTGTGTAATAAGTAAAGTGAAAGCGCGTTGTATGTGGACCCACCCAGAGGCCCATTTTCTACTAATGCGCTCTTTTTTTAAACAAAAAAAAATTGACTTTAGACCAGGTTTGAGTTGGTCTATGGCGCAGTCTATTTTCAGTTCCTCAAAATAGCAACGCGCCAACAATGCGCCTGAGCACGCCTCTTTTTTAGACCAACATGCACAAATGAGCTCAACTGCATTTGCTATTTAAATAACGCGGGACGGGAAAATGAAAACTGCGTCGGGCGGAAACTAGCAAAAACACTTGTGATCATGTATTGAACTTTTGTACCATATTTATTGAAAGCACAGACCGACTTTAATTGGTGCATTGATTTGAACCTTACGCAATGCATAGACAGGCTTTTTTTAGTGGCCTGCGAAAGTAACTGTCCATGTCACATATGAACTACTGCTTAGATTTTTTTTATTTTTAAGATTTTTGTCTCTCATATGCTGGGGATGTATGCTTTTGTTTTGTGCCCACTTCATCTGTTTGGAAACAACATGGAGATCCAGGCATGTGTTCTTCTGCGTTTTGGCCTGATTTGTCACAAAACGGGCAATTAACGCTGGCAGAGGGAGATTAGCGCTCTGTGTTCAGATGGGGATTACTTATGCCCCTAATTACGATCTGGCAGTAGTTATGCAAAGGACCCGCCTTTACAGGCCTACTGGATTATCTACTGAGATATTTAACCAAATAGAAGACACCTGGATGTAAAATAATTTAGAAATTCCCAAACCTTTGAACACCTGTGCCATTTAAAATATTGGCCCAGTGTTGCCTGCTGTTATTTTTATATCCTTTCTATGTTGTGGTGATTCTTTAGTTATGTCCTCTTTCCTGTTTATTGCTTGTTGAGTTCCCTGATACAAACAACTAATTTGTCAGTTTTAGCAAACTTTAGGATTTGTCATTTGTGAAAGTTGAAATGAATTGATGTTTTATACAGTTCAAGGCTTGTTATTATATTAAGACATTTACACAGTATGACGTTTTTAGGATTTTTAGGAATATATATACAGTATATACTGTGTGTATATATATATATATATATACAGTATATATTCCTGGTATTCTGACTGATCTGAGTTAACCTTCCAAAGTATCAAAAGAAGTTTGTATGTCTGCTATTTTAGTTGAACTCAAGTGTTTATTTCAAAGCAGAACAGAGCAGCCCTTGTTCGGCCATAACACAATATTACTAATAGAATTAAAATATGTTACTGATGGGCTCTGAAATATAATGTTGTTTTGAAAATAGTCCAATCTAAATTAAATTACGCATTACAGTCTGCCTGGGAAGGGAGTTGAAGAATTCTCTGGTGGGGGTGATGTAGTGTTAATAAAGCTGTTATGTGCAGCATTATATTTTAATTATAACACAGGAGTTGCGTTATACGACACACAGAGAATCCAAAAATGAGGTGAGGGCATGGAAAAAAATATATCATAATAAAATATTTGTGAGCCAGAAAGCCTGACCGTTCATAAATTGTTAATTATTACATGTACATTTTGCTTCTGGGTCTGTTTTAGTAAGGCCAGTATGATATTGCTTTTATATCTGTCTGTTTTCCATGTTTTGCATTGTGCGGTATTAGCATCCAATTACGCACAGAAAACAAATATTTTAGATTCATTGCCGAATACATAATGCGATTTTCCGCAGTTCTGCTATCAAAGCCCTTCTTTAACTTAATTGTGGAATAGATGCAGCCTTGAAATCGGCATTTGTGGCTTCTTCTGTTGTTTACAGAAACACATCATAAATACTGCGTTACAAATTTAGTTTTCCTATTTATCATAGAAATTAAGACAATTAGTCAGGCTCAAGACCTTGTGTTTAATGACTGATAATAGATCCACATTGAATTGTAAGTAGTCATTAAGCAGACCCTAATGAGGATTAGGGACGTTTGTGAGCATAATCTGCAGGGGTGGAGAGCATCGCTTTTGTGGCTGCAGCTTCACTGTCATTACTCAGCCCAGCAGGGTAGTTTTGAATGGGCCTTGATAGAATTTTTTTAATTTCATGTCACCATTTATCAAGTGGTCAGATACATTGGAAAGAATGCAAAAACAATCATCTAAGGAGGACCATAAACCTTTAGTTAGTCGTTGGTTAAAAAATACAATTATTCATTTCAGGGCGTGATTGTACAAATACTGTCATACTTTATTTTGTGATGACAATTAAAACTTACACCTCCCCTTAACTCCACCTCAGGGGTAATGACAGGTCCTCCTGTGATGTCAGTGCAGAGATGGTGATAGTGAAGAAGAGCTTTGGGATCTGATGTTTCTTTCCTTCATCTGGTCACTGCTTTTGTGCCATGTGATCTGGCACATCTACTGTGGTTCCAGGGTTTCAGGAACAGAACGCCACTATCATCACACTTTCTGTGCCCGAAACAAACTGGAGCTCAGGAAGAACATATTTTCACAACTAAAAGGGCTATAATAGGAAGCATTGTTAAACCCGTCGGTTCTACTGATGTCAGTGTTTACATTTACACATTTGGTAGATGCTTTTACGCAAAGCAGGAGCTTTTTATCCAGTTCATTTAAGCTATACACTTTATCAGTACAGTATGTGTGTTTGCCCACAACCTTTGCACTTCTAATGCAGCGCTCTTCAAGTTCAGCTACAGGAAAGTTAAAAGAGAGAAAGGAAAGAAAATTGAACCGTATAGGTGTTTAGCATTTATTAATCTATGTTAAAGTGATAGTTCCCCCTAAAATTTCATCATTCACTCACCCTCCTGTCATTTCAAACCTGTATGACTTTCATTCTTCCGCAAAACACAAAGTAAGATATTTTGAAGAATGTTGTTAACCGAACAGCAGCAGGACCCATTCACTTCTATTGTATGGAAACAAAACCAATGCAAGTAAATGGGTGCCAGTTAACAACATTCTTCAAAATATCTTATTTTGTGTTCTGCAGAAGAAAGAAAGTCATACAGGTTTGAAATAACAGAAAAATCCATTTTGGGGTAAACTATCACTTTAATGTTTGTTAATGCCGATACATCTATTGTGCAGCAACTAAAGTTGACAGCTACAATTTTTGATTTGCATTAGTAAAGGCTGGAATTAACATGTGGTTTATACTGTAAACCTTTTAAAAAAATCACATAGCATATACCATACAGTATGTTAGCATATGTTTCAAAACATGTCTTTAGTCAGTGTGATTTCAGCTTTTATTTTTTTAATTCCTTTGATATCCATGATGCTGGAGAAAGAGCCAATCAGGGAAGTTGCTGTTACCATGGAACCAGGAATCATGTCGCAAGATCTTCAGCATGTGTTTTTGCAGGCTAGCAGACTAGTTTTATTTATTTAACATTATTTAACAGATAGGCGTCTAGTTAATTTGCTAGGGATATCATGATTTGTTCTGGTGAGAAAATTAATTAAAGGCACAAATAGATTAGGTTACATTATTCATAATTCTATATAAATAATTAAATAATTTTCTCATATTATTTGAAAATCTGAACAAAGATGAAGGTACACAAATATATGTTTGCTATGACATAATTTATTGTTTTAATCTAGTGCGATACATCTGCTTCCTAAATTCAGTCCTTGTACACATATCTCTCGCTGCATGCTTCAACAGACTGCTTATGCTGTGTAGTGTGTCTCAGAGGTGTTTTTGCACAAAGGCATAACAATTTATCTGTTTTATTCTGTATGTGGTAAATACAAACCAGTGCAAATATTTTCATGTCTTATTTATAGGTTTCCAAAATCCAAATTTAAACCCACTTCACATGTTTTAGACAAACCACAGTAATATTTCATCCGAAATGTTAACATATACAATGTTTACAAAGTGGCTTTATGTTTAAAAATACAGTATGCATTTTGAAGTATTATTTCAACATCTTTATACATATTTCATACTTTGTCAAAGCAGTTTAAAATGTTGTGTGTACTGTATATATAGCAGATGTCTTTACGTTATTAGAGGAGTCAGTTGGGCGTTGAGGGTGTTGACTCATGACACGCATACGGAAGGGAATGGTGCCATAGCATTTAAGCATGAGTGAATAACAAGTTCCCGTAGGAGTGTAAGCCTACATAACATCCGTCAATTAAATTTTTAGTCTGATGCATCATGGATGAATAATATTAGCACAGAGTTATCGATGCTTGCATGTCCTTATTATTCAGCTGCTGTTTACGCAAACAAAATTACAGTGTAATTGAAGAGAAATTAATTATTTGGAGTTATTTAATTCTATTTTTCTGGATTAACCTTGTCAGGAAAACAAGCTACTGTTATCATGGTTTACTTAATAAGTTACTTAAGTAAACAAGACAAATTTGCAGGTGGTTCAGTTAAAAGGTCATCCATTTCAAAAACATTACTAACAAATACATTTTTCGTTTTGTTATTAAAGAAACTTCTGCATTTAGAATTATATCATTGTCTACAAAAACGAAAAGCTTACACCTTCAGATCACAAGGTTGGCAGGGTCATGAGAAACATTTCACTTAAGTGACCCTACATTTTTGGACGGAAACTAATAAAATCTCCTAGTGCTAAACCCAACTTTCATTGGGCATAAGCAGATCATTAGAACATGTATTAAAAAGATGGTGCTGTCACGGGCTGTGACTACATAAACCAAGCGCACTACGAAGAAGTATAATCCAATGGGGTTTAATAATTCCACGCGAAAGACATGAGCAAACACACATGTAACAAGTCAAAACTGGACATTGAACTCAGGAAAACACAGGGCTTAAATATATAGAGCAAACAAAGGAACTAATGAGATAATGACTGAACACAGGTGAAACTGATGAACTAATTAACAGAACAGAAACTAAGATAGGGCAAACAGAACCAAGCAAAACAGAACCAACAAAGAGTACATACTGTTACGGTTCGGCCCCCCTCTCGGAAGGTGCTTCCCCGCACCGTAACAGTCCAACTGAGGAGGGATGGCAGGGGCTCAGAAGGTGGACGAGGGGAAGGCAAGGGGCAGGCAGCAGGCTCAGGCGACCGAGGCGGCGACCCGAAAGACTGCAGCAGAGCCAGAGCGACTGAGGATGAAGGTGGAGACAGAGGGATGGAGGAGCCTGACAGAGCCATAGGGCCGGAGTGACGAGAAGTAGCAAGAGAATTGGAGTCCCGAGGCGGCAGATGGTTGACGACTGACCAAGGTGGAGCCGGAGGGACGAGAGAGCCTGCAGACCTGGTGGGATGACGGGCCATGGTGGAGATGATGGAGGCAGGAGCCAAGGTTTAGCCACTGGGTCAGAGGGCCGAGTTGGAGTCCGGGTCTCGGAGGCTGGAGGCGGAGACATGGGATACTCAACCCCTGAGGTAGCTGGCGGCTGGAGATCCCGAAGCTCATCTGACCCAATGGTGCTGGCATGCACAGGGTGAGCTGAGGGGTCTCCGGATGCCAGCAGACCCAGGGGAGACGGACTGACTGACGACAACAGAGGAGGCAGATGAGGGATGCTGGGTGGGACCTTCTTGGAGGCTGAAGAGGAGGTGCTGGCTGACAAAAAGCTAGGCGAATACATACGTAAATACATAGAGCAAACAAAGGAACTAGTGAGATAATGATTGAAACACAGGTGAAACTGATGAACTAATTAACAGAACAGAAATGAAGGCAGGGCAAACAGAACCAAGCAAAACAGAACCAACAAAGAGTCCATACTGTTACAGGTGCTACCATTTCAAATGAGATAAGTAAGGGATAATGTACAGGCAGCCGGTTGTTATTGCAGAAATAAGCCGACAGTGTGATCAGGACTCGATGCTAAGCGGAGGGTCTTGTATCATACTGAAGGGGCTTATTTCGCGATAACAGCCGGCTGCTGTTACATTATCCCGCTTATTACACGGCTACTTGCCACATGAGGAAAAAACTGGACATAAAATGTGAATTTGAAATATTTTATTAGCTTCATTTTTAACCTTCTGCAAGGAAATGCCATTTAGTTTCGGTTTTAAAGTAAGAAGCCGCGTTCAAACATCACGAACAGGCAAATTGGCTTAATCATTTGTAAATATAATGTCATATATGTTATTAAAAGACATATTTATAATTCATTTTTGTGTAATATTAAACTGCCCCTCTCAAAATGATTTGCAGCATCCGGGTTACAGGGTGTTATTAGTTTTGAGCTGTTGTTTTTTGAAAATAATAAAACAATCAGAATCAAGCATTCAAATGAGCCGTGTAATAAATAGACATAGAACCGCAAGATGCCCAACACAGTTTCACAGGAATTTGTAACTATTTTACGAGATGGCTAATTTATATGAGTTTGTACGATCTTATTCGCTGCTTTTATGCCACTGACAGTTAGGTTTAGAGGTGGGGTTAGGGGAGGGTCTTTAATGTTGTTTTTTTCTAAATTCATACGTTTTTGTACGATTCACAACTTAAAGTGCAAATTCATATTAGCCACTTCATAAAATCGTTACAAATTCATGTGAGATTAGGTTGAGATACCACAAAGAAGTGCAATATATGTTCATAGAGTATTTGTTTTTTTGTTTTGTTTTCCTAAATAAAAGATTTCAGTCTTTGTAATTGTAACTTTATGCACAAAGGAGTGTTTAGCGGATGCCTTATGACTTTCAAAAACTTTTTCTTTCATCTTTTCTAGACAAATACTTCTGATTGCAGCTGTAAACAAGTTAAAATCACATTAATACACAAAGCAGAGACCTCTGACATATACAGTTGTTGTGACTCTTCAGTCTAACTTCCCTCTGGGGGACCTCTTTGAGTCTAAAAATCTCCACAGAAATGCCAGTGGAATACAGAGAAGCCATTACCATCTTATACTTGCCTTAGGCCCTCACATTACTCACATAATTTCACTGGCACACACATAAACAAACACTGGCACACACACACACACACAACACATACAGCATATACCAACAGCATAATGTGCACAGGGTTCAGTTAGATGAACTACAGAGGGGACTGTCAGTGGGTTACTGCACTGTCTCTGCGCATTCGATCAGCAGCGTCTTCTGGCCCCTGAGGCTTCATTCTTTTTAACAGCATTTTAGTAGCGTTTACAAAGCCGTTCTCATTGTGCCCACTGACGGCAAAGACCCCAGCGCTAGCATCAAGTTGTCTGTGCTTATCATCTGAATCAACATCTGAAGGGACTGGGAGGTGGAGAAGCCTAAGAGAGATTCTTTACAGCATTTGCATAGAGCTTCTGTCTGCCGTCAGCCTGTCCAAAGTGTTTCTGTTACTGCACATGCTGGCAGTTGCTAATGAGCTGCATAAATTGATCATGGGATGTTTTCAAAATCCATCACCTTTTTTTAAGCAGACTTTAAAAATACTCATGAACTAACATTAGGGAAAAAAACAAAAAAAAAACACATTTGTTACAACATGTACAGTGACGCAAATTGCGTTTATATGAAATGTGTATTTATACTTTTTCATGTTTTCAATACGTTTATTGCATTGACATTGACACTTTCCTGCATGTAGGATTTAAAAATCTTGTACATGTTGTTACAACACAACAACAAGACTCTAGTGCATGGGTCTCCTAAAGAAAATGTTACATTTATTCTGAATTTTAACAAGCAAATAGAATATCATATTTGCTAAAAATCTTACACCAGGGGTCGGTTGCACCAGCTGTGTGTAAGTTACAACTGAGCCTAGTTTTGACTTAAACGGACACTAAGTTACAACTTACTCACTACTAAATATTTTTTAGTTGCTCCATTAAACTTAGTTGAAGCGTAACGTTTCGTATAAACTAAATATTTACAGAAGCCTCCCGTCAGGAGTAACTGTAGGAATAAAATAGCTGAACTAAATCACTGAACTAGCGTGCCTCCGTGTGTGGATCCATCTGCCTGTGTTGTGCATGTCAAAATAAAATTATTTTTTTTATTTCCTTGGCGATTGGCAGTAAAATAAAATCACGCAAAACATGTTATTTATTATGATTTTATTAGTCTGTGTTGTTTTTAATTAGCATTTGTTTATTAATCTTGTTTAATTTGTTTAATATTTAATACCTATTATGTTATTCATAATTAGGTAGTATTCTATTTAATAAAACCAATGCAAGTCAATGAGTACCGCCATAGTTCGGTTAATAACATTCTTCAAAATATCTTCTTTTGTGTTCTGGTGATGAAAGTCATACAGGTTTAAATGGTCAAGAGGCTGAGTAAATGATGACATCATTTTCATTTCTGGGTGAACCAACCCTTTAATAACAGGTGTCAGAGCCAGCAGAGGCACTTGAGGTAACGCATACCAGCCTGTTTGACACAGCAACCAGCATATTTAAATAAATGTTTCTCAATGCTCATTCTGACTCGAGTCCAAACAAGCGAGAATCTCTATAAGAACACTGTTACTTTCAGGCCACAAAATTAGCACAGGACCAACACTCAGGCCCTGAGGAACTTTGTTTGATGTCCCTTTGATTTCAAGCTCAGACTAGGCCATTATCTAGGCCATTGTGGCAGTTCCAGTCTTTTGCTTTGGTCTCCCAAGGCTCTGTAGCTTTGTTCCTGAGACATGATTAGAATGAGGGTTGTTACGTATCGGGAACCATTTTTACAGTATGCATAGATAAAAATGTAGCTTGTCTGTGAGAGAATCTGTAAGAACTGAATTCTTTCAAGGAGCATTTTGCAGATAAATTACCAGCAGAGGTTATATAACAATTCTATAATGTTGTTGCTATATTGTCTTTTCTACCTCTGGATATTAGGAGATGCTGTTTTTTGCACACTACTGAAGTAGAAACACATTTCTTTTTACAGCAAAGTAAATTATTTATTTCCAAATCCGCTTTGAGTTCTATTTGAGTTATATAAAATTGTGTTACACAGAAGCACATTTATCAGCGTGATGAGATATAGTTGTCATGTTATTCCTGCATTGTCTGCTGAATACTGAGAGAAGAATATTCTCCTTCAGCGCTTTATCGGCTGTTTCTCTGCATTTCATTACAAAGAGAAAGAATAATTGATGGCAAAACCTTGCACAGATTTACAGGTTCCTTAAGACCTACTCACTCTTGTCAAAGCATGTGGTTTAAGTGATCCAACAATCATTAAAGCACTTTTTGAATGCTGTGGTTTCCTTCTCAACAGTCAAAGCGAATCTGTTGAGTCTTGAACAGTGTGGTCTTCACCGTGATGAACAGTCTTTTGAGTGCCGAGAAGTGAATCACTTTACTGCTGTTTTTGCAGGCTGATGAGAAGTGCATAATGAACAAGAATCATCACTTGGAATGTACTGTTGTGATTACTACTTAAATGTGAGCCAAAACTTTAGACAGTTTCTAGACAGGTCAACTCTCTTTGCATCTGAAATATCTCTGTGGCGGGGCAAAGAAATAAAAGGGGTTTTAGACAGTGGTAAATGTAGTCTCTGGCAAATAGCAGCCTGTCTCCAGAATGTAATTCAGACCACATGCACGTCAATAAAAATGACAGAAAGAACATCATGGACCAATACCTTCTCTATGCAACAGCAGAGACACATGGTTTTTTTATGCTTGATAAATGTATGCTTTTGTCAGAGAGTAGAAGAAAGGCTTTGAAGCACCTTGTGCAATTAAAACTGCAATTTCCACAATAACTGTGTTGTACTTTTCTGGACTGTAAAAGTCTTTGAGAAAATGTCATTTGTCTTGGCCAAAACCTGAATTAGTTTCAATAAAAAGTCAAGACAAGCCATTTGTATGCCGACAATTCAGAAAGGCTCAGTGAGAAAATAAGATCAAATTGCAACGGTCCACCAAGAGCGAGAATAATTCATGCCTTTTTTTGTTCTTGTGTAAATGCTTCGATAGTGTGAGGCTTTTTGGAAGTGGTAAATAAGTGACTCTGGGGTTGTTTTCAAAATGTAGAAAGGCTGTCAATGCGGTCAGAGAGTACTTAAAGATGTAACAGTTGGATAAAGCCCGGTACGGTATTTGGGTATACGGTGTTTGCATTATTTTGCAAATGCATTTGATGTTAACTGTCTTAAAAACTGTCTGTAACTCTTTGCTTTTTTGTGCAATTCTGAGTGTGTTACTCACAGGTGAGTGGGCCTTCAAAACCACCTGTAGTAACATGCTCTCCCCCATTGTGGGTTTTTGTTTTGTGTTTATAGTTGTGATCCAGCCGGTGTCCAGTCCCGTGATTCAGCCGGCTTCCATTCCGGTGTCCAGTCCGGCGATCCAGCTGGTCTTCCAGCCGGCCTCCCAGCCGGTACAGCAGCCAGCCTTCCAGCCGGCGTTAAGCCCTGTCCAGCCGGCCTTCCAGCCGGTCCCCAGTCCGGCTCCCAGGGTCAAAGACTGTCCCCCCCAGGACTTCCCCTAAGTCCCCCAGGACTCCGCGCCCTCGAGCGCAGCCGGGGACTAAGACTTTTTCCCCCAATCCTTTTGGTTTACCCCTCATGAACTCTTGTTTTGCCCAGCCCCCCCTCCCTTGTTTGTTATTTTTGTTATCACACCCCAACCCGTATGTTGTTCTCTCATGTTCGCCTGTGATTATGTTTTCATTGTTTTGTTGGTTCTTGTCTTTGGTCCAGTCTGTCAGGTCTTGTTAGTCAACCCCTTGGTGAACACCTGGAGGTGTTCATTAAGGGGGGGGCTCTGTCACGGTCCCACCTTCTTGTTTCTGAATTTCTAGTCGTGTGGCGGGATCGGGGCAGAGCCCTTAGGTTTTATGTGAGGAAAACCATGAGTTGTTTGTTTTTACTTCTCATGTGTTTTCTCATGTCTTGTCATTGGCCCCGCCCCTCTCGTCTCTTCTATTGCTTTCCTCCCGTGTCTAATGTTCCTCACCTGCCCTGTGTAATTATCCCTTGTTTGTCTTGCCTATTTAATGCCTCATGTTTCATTGTCCTGTGTTCGGTCATTGTGTATGATGTGCGTTCTATGTGTTGATGTACCCTGGCTACCTGTCTCTCCCATGTTCGTGTTCCGGTTTGGATTGTCCCGTCAAGTCTTAGTAAGTGTTTGAGTTTAGTTTATGTCAAGTGTTGTTTTAGTTCAGTTTAGTGTCAGTTAGTCTTGTTTATATTCCTGTCTTGTTTTTTCCCCCATTGTGGATTTTTGTTTTGTTTATAGTTGTGAAATAAAGTCTTTTGTTATCCCTGCACTCATGCCTGCCTGCAATTGGGTTCTCCGCACGGAATACCGTGACACTCATGGTAAATAGTTATGGCCCCAACAGATGTCCAAGGTCAAATCTGAAAGTCTGAGGGTTGCATGGCTGTTTGACCAGAACTGCTTCCATAAGCATTTGACTCTGAGTGTGAATCAGCCTGGAGATCTCTCTTGGGGAAATGCGCTTATGTTCTTTCGACACAGCGGAGTGAACTCTTGCACTCCTGTGTGATGCCGAAGCTAAGTGGCTAAAAACAGGGCTGGGATTTTGGGACCCAGTGTGAGTGTGAACCCACAGAATTTCACAGCTACGGTTCAGAGCTTAAGGGTTCACGTGCCTTTACCATCCAGCTGTTTCCCAAAAATAGAGGGTTTTTATCATGGAATAACGGAGGCGATAACAAAAGTCATGCCTCTTTGTGTGCTAAGGGGAATTATCAGTTGGTTACAATATACAGTTCACACCTAGCGAACTGCAGCATTTTTGACACATTACCATATTTTTAGATAGGCCATGTCACATACAGTGTCTGTCTGACAGATGCTTCATTTAAATTAAACCATTTTAATTAATTTCCAATAAAAAACATGCATTTTTTTGGGTACAAATTATAGACTTGGTCGGTGTCATGTCATAGCTGGGGTGGTGTCGGCATGGAGGAAAATCAAATGCTTTTGGGTGAACTGTGTCATAGGACCAGGGGCGTAGCCAGAACTTTTTTTTTTAGAGGTGGCCAGGTAAGACCCAGTGATTTTATTAGGGTGACCAAAACATCCTTACAGACAGAAATTCTTTAACTTCTACTTTAATTTACACCAATTCTTCATTACACATAGTTTGCTGGTCAAAAACATACACAAAGAACGTAAAGTAAACTATTTAGTTGCAATGCTTTCATGTGCTAACATTATTTTAAAATAATTTGCTAGCTATCATTTGCAGTAAGTTGTAGTAAAGCGGACACAGCCTCAACAGTGAGTAAGTGTTCTTGAATGATTGTTTGGGTTGGCTTTTCTTGAGTATTCATCCATTGTGCTCATGCAGGAGTACACAGATAGTAAGTAATTTTAAAGGAATCGTTGATGAAAACTAATGGTCTTGATAAATAAACTGAAAGTTGTATTCTATGTGCATTTTATTTAATGATTTCATGCTAATACTTACGATATGATTTGTGATGGATAGTTTGAGGCAAACCACAGAACACAGCGTCTAATGTCTTATGTCTTATTAGTGTATAAATTGGAAATAAGAACAGTGGTCGCCCAAAGTGGTCGCCCTACTGCTGTAGCCCAAAGTCTGTCACACTGTCCATCCATTCGTTTTCATACTTTCATCTAAAGCAAAAAAAATTCCAATTCTTGTGCTTTTTAATGACATGCATATAAATAGTCAAAAATGAGGGCAAGTCTCAAAGTTCTTGTATTTGTTTTGCTTCTGAGAGCTGCTGCCAAACTACAGTTAGATTAAAAAGTAATGAGCCGGCGGTACTGTTGATTTAAAGGGGTCCTATTTTGCCAATTTATTTTGTTTATGATGTGCTAAACAATAGGTGTTCATGTTTCAATTTTCAAAAAATGCATTATATATTACATATTTTACCTGTGTTTCACACAGTCATCTCGATTCTCAAAAAACAGGCTGTTGAGTTCTTCAGTCTTTTGTGATTGGTCTGCTGCTTAGAGTGTGCGTTGAGATGTCCCGCTAATTACCCTCTCCGTGTTCGAGGGGGCAGGGTCAATGTAAATTTTGCGATTTGCATATGTGTAAAGCTCTTTCAGCACAAATAATCTATAATGCCCTTTACCATCACTTATTCTCTAGTCTATACAATAATGACATTGTGTATGAGGGCCCATTTAAATAGATCTAATGCATAACAATTAAATAATTGATCCCACTACAGTACATATTATGGGATGATAGGGTTACAGGTGACTGGATTAGGGGATTTGTCTTCTTGTATAAAACAGTAATACAAAGACTCACTAATACCGTAGGCAAATAATGCAAATAAGAATGGTGAGAATTAATTTATTGCTCTTACAGTTTGCCTGCTTTCACGGATGTGTTGCATACATTACATTGTATGTTCATATAGCACTTCTCAAATGCATATTATTTGTTTTAATGTATTCATCTTCAAAGCTTCATAATTTGATACATGTTTAAAAAGTCAGCTTTACCTTTTGTATGTTTCATTATACAAGTGACTTTGGTCAATGCATTTGCAATTATTGTTTTAAAATTAATTTTGCAATAATTAATTAAGTCAATGGTATTCAATAGCAGTCCTTATTAGTCTATTCTCTGAATCAAGATTAAATTCAACAGTGTAATCACTGAATCAGGTGTACGTAGATTAAGAAAAATAAAAACCAGGCAGGGGGCCAAAATCATTTACTGAAGTGCCCTTCAAACAGCAAGATGAGAGGTGGTGTACATAAAAATAACTTGATTTAACTCTTGGGCATTTTAGATGAATTTGATCTCTTTTGTACTTTTCTGTCTTTCTTCCTTTCATTCTTTCTCACCTCCACATCCGTGTTTACCTACATTCTTTACCATCTTTTTTCCCATCGCCTCCGATTCCTTATTCCTTCTCTTCAGGATGAAAGAGACGGATTAGGCTTGCTGCCCAGGTGGGGAGGCATTCATCTTTTCCGGCCCAAACGCCAGCTGGAGAGTTGCCCTACTAGCGCCCGAGTATATCAAAGGGGTCCTTTCTTAGGTGCCTAGCGTGGCGAATATGCACAACAGAGAGAGAGCTTCCTAACTAGTGCACGCAAGAATGGCAAGCAATGGAAAGATGGTTTTATTTCACAGAGAGTATAAATGTTTAAACATACAGAAATAAACTGTTTGTTTCTTCAGTAGAAAGGTCAGTATCTAATTTGAATTTCTGTCATTATTAGGGGCAAAAACAAAACAAATTAGTTCTTAATGCATGATAATGTGAATTATTATAAGGGGCCATTATTATTTAAGGAGACCAATTGATGAGTCAAACGATTTCTGAACGATATGCTTCAGAAGCTATTTTACAGCAATTACACAAGGGAACTAAAGGAGACTGGCATTATCTGCCCTTTGCCCAGAGCAATACAGACTCTATAACAAACTCACTCTCAGTCTCATTAGGAGCCCCCACCTCACCTCTCCTGGCCTTCCAGGGGTGTGTCCGTCCAGATCTGGCAGATGAGGAAAAGATGCCAAAACCGAGAGTGTATCATCCCTTTGAAAGGAGTGCAGCTTTACAGCTTTGGTAATCCACACAGTTGCTGTCCAGCTGCAGGCATGCATTTCCTTATTCAGAATGGGACTGGCTGGGATTTTGTCATTTTTGAGTTTTTATGTTTTAGTTTTAACCCTCACGATTAACCCTGTTCCTTTCAGAAACTGAGCCCACTTGTAATATTTGGGTCAGATATGACATTGAATGCCATTACAAATCGATTACGCAACTGAAAAAAATTACAAAGTAACAATTTGTGTAACAAGAACTTGCCTGTTCCCTTTCAATTCCAATACGTACCTTTTGGCCTTTCGTGTACTTTGTTCATTTATTTTATAGCAGAATAATTTGTTGGAGTGTACGCCTTAGAGGAAATTGCACAGAGATGAGAAACAGAAAGAAAAAGATTGCTGTTTGATGCAGCCATGAGAGGTTCTGGATCTCCTCTTTTGCACCATTTCATGTGAAAAACATTATTCCTGGCATGATCTGTACAGATTCACAGATACACATATCCACTGTATTTATGACTCACTGGAGAATAATGTCAGTGAATTAGTATGTGTTAGTATGTGTTACGACTGGTGTCGTAAACTTGCAGGCCTTGGGTTACTTGAGCCTGGCTGTCTGAATAAAGTGATATTCTCCATTGGTCTTCCTTTTTCTTAAACTTTTCAGCACCGGTGCATATTTAGCATTCTTTTGCCAGAATTTAAAACAAATTGGAGTAAATTGATAAAAATTATTATTTTACCAAAAATCCTCTAAATGTTAACAATTCTATGTTTTGTTACTCTAAAGCATGAAATGAGTGATATTCTTCAGAGTGAGAGCTTTCATTTGGTGTGTGACTTATCTGTGTTTTGTGAGTGTGTGATATGAATACAAAATTGAATATTATTCATATGATTTTCACAAGGGGAATGGGTGTATTATGGAAATACAATTTCAGACCTTATTAAGTTTTTTTATGTAACATATGCTAAATTGATGCGACTGGTAAATAAGCTGAGGTTCTAAGCTTTCAAAAGATCCCATAAAAAGTTTAAGCGGTCCAAACATAACTTATGGTAGACCTCCGTAAACGAGTAACTGTTGAGTACTTTTTTTTATTTACTATAAATAATATACCATAAAATGTTAATGTAAGTTAATAAGAATATAAATTAAATCTAAAAAATGTTATATCATAACCAAACAACAGACCAGAAGTTAACTTCGGGATAGGGGCATTCATCCGATGAAATTGTCTGTATGTTTTGTGCGCCACAACTTATAGATTTGATGATGCAATATATTGGACCCACTGGTGGTTAAACTCAGAGTTTAAGAGGTTAGTTGATAGTAGTTAATTGTCATTTGGCTTATTACATATTTCGGCTTTATTTTTGTTCCTTTTCCAATTTAATGCGTAGATAAGCATGCAAAAGTTTTGAATACTTCTTACAAGCTAGAGCAGATATGAGTTTGCATATGATATGACTTAAAACAATACTAATTTTGTCAAGATGCAGTGATATGCTGGTCTGAGTCAGTTTGTTTTGTTTATTTATTTGTGTTCTTGTTTGTTTTCCCTTCCATTCTAGAATGAGAGATAAAAGAGGTTTCTCTTCTGTTCTTATCAGCTGCTATCCTGAAATTGACCTTCTGGTCCACCTGGGAAATATATTGGCTCGCTGGAGGGTGCGGGCCTTAATACAGGCCCAGTGTAAGAGCTGTCAGCCAGCCTGATTACCTTCATATACACACGCACCTGCTGCCATCACACACAGGCTCTCCTCCATCTCTTTCGCTGGATCTCTGCAAGCAAATAGTGGCCTGATTAGAATCATACATACACACACACTCTTACACGACTGTGCATGAGACAGCTATATAGACGGTTTCTCCATAAAAATAAAAAATCGAGGTCTCGCACACACGCAGTGACTCATGCGCATCTCACATGTGCGTAGTCTAAATATAAACTTGTTGATTAGAGTCATGCAATTGATTATCCAACACACTTTCAACAAGAAATATCTCTCTCTCTCACACAAGCATACAGTCTCTCTCTCTCTCTCTCTCTCTCTCTCTCTCTCTCTCTCTCTCTCTCTCAGACAAACCCGCTGTCTCTCGAGCAGAGACTGTCTGCCCCACTTTCGAATGGGCAATTTTTCATCGGCCCCCAGAAAATTCCTCTATTCTTACCACCGGAAAGCTAATGCGCATCATCTATCTAAGAGCAGCCAGCAGGAGCCAGAGAATCCATGCTTATATATGGTCTCATTAGCCAAGCAACTGATACTGTAGCAAACTAAATATGGCTTTCGGTGTGATCTCAAAGCGGCAGACCTTGAGTTCGGTTACTCTTACAAAACATTGTGGAGCCAGAACAATTGTATTTTGCTCAGTATTTTTACAGACACTCCTTAACGTAGACTGTGACAAAGATATTTCTGTTTCATCGTTTCTTCTGCATGGTCTGTTTCATATTACAAGTGTTACGGATATTTGTGTTTGTGAATTTGATACTTTTGAATGAAGTGTTGCATATTTGCAATTGAGAGAAACTCAGAGATGGCACCTTTAACTTGATTTGTCATGTATTTTGGGTTGTTAGCGGAACTATGTTGACAGACTGCCCGGTAAAAAAACAGATAAAGTACTGGCAGAAAATTACCAGTACATTTTTCTTTATTTTACGGACATTTCCATTAATGCTAAAATGCAAATGAATGCAGTGCAAAATGTAAAATACAGGTAAAACAACTGTAAAAATGAACACGGAAAATTCCTTCATATTAATACAGTATATTGTGCCCTATTCTTACGGCTTTTTTTTAGAGTGTGCATGGGAACATATTTTTGTTTGCCAATGCAGAACAGGTGCTTTCCAAACATGTGTGTAATTCAAATATATTTGCTTTGAAAGGCACTTCACCGCTTTTGGTACCTTTTAAAGGAACACAACAAGGATTTACAGCTTGCACGCTTTTAATCACATCTGAGTCACTTTGCGAGTACATTTTCAGTACAGTTTGCCATAACACTCAATGGCAAATCTGGCGAAGAAAATAAATTTACATATGTATGTGGGACGTTAAAGATAAGACAGTGTGTGGGTGTGTACAGGTTTAGCGATATTTGTGAAATTTCTTTAGAAATGTATATACAGTATATAGGTAATATAATATAGGTTTATATGTCAATAAAAAATACTGTGGTAGACTTTAGTATTTACTATAGTAAACTGTAAAATTCCTACATGCTTTAGTGTTTTAAACCTTGTCATAGTAAATATTAATGTACAGTATACTACAGTATTTACTTTATAAATCCACTATACTACAGAATAGTATACATGTACAAAGTCTAGTAATTACTATAATATTCAACAGTTGGTAAATGGTAAATACTCAATTATAAAACGGTCAATTTTGGTGGTTGATTCTGATTGGTTGAGCCGAGTTCTAAGCCGTTATAAAATACCCCCATTTATAACTGCTGACCACATTACATAGCCTAAATATCACTTTCTTTACTTAATTTTATGATACCTTGCTGTGCACGAATAACCGTTTTATAAAAGCAATAAGCCCTGCGAAGCAGTGGGTTAAGTGCATTTTATAACAGCTAAGGGCATTGTGGCACGATGCGAAAATGCACTGTAACCCACTGCTTCGCGGGGCTTATTGCTTTAGTATACTGAAGTGTTTTTATGTGGGAGGCATGCAAGGACGTTTAGTGATATTTGTGAAATTTATTTAGACAATGTGAATGTGAAAACAATGTGCAAATTGTGCGTGTATAAAGGGCTGTTGCTAATGGGGCGTTTGATCAATTCTCTGAGTCTATTGGTCCATGGAAGCCCACAACAATCTCTACCGAGTGTGTAAATTAATTAATAAATGCGTATTCTGAGAGGTCACTCGATAATGCTGATGCATTTGATCTATCCACAGTGAAGCTGAGAGGCTTTTTGAAAAGAAACTGGAGCTCTGAAGTTTTAAAAGCCTATAAATCTTACTATTCTATAGCTTTAAACGCAGACTCTGTTCTAACCGAATGACCGAAGATTTGTGCCCTGTCACACGAAAGAAACGTCACACAGTAAAACTGATAGAATTGCATTCAATCTCCTTAAATTAAAGATGGAGAAAGTCTGGAGGTTGAATCGCAGGTTATTTCTGTCATTATAGAGAAATGAAATGCTAATTTGCTACTTGACATGTGCCCCGATGCTCTATTTCTATTCATGAATAGTCTCATTTAAGTATTAAGGTAGCATTACCTTACAAGATTAATGATTATTTGGCAAACTTCACTCATTTACAGTATTGCGATTTCTATGGTTTTGAATGTACGGACAGGTAAAGTGCCACCTCCAACATTAACTGAAATAAACATGGGATTTTCCTATTCATGAATCACAGCTTTTAACATGTCCCCTGGGGTGTTTCTGCATTATACAAGCTAATGCACCATATTTTGCATTGGAAATGAAAGGCTAACCGTTCCACGTTATATAATCACGTAAATAGACACATTTTTAAAGTTGGGTGGGCATGTCCTTTAAATTGGAACCCTTGGAGAGAGGACACACGCCCATAGAGCTCTCGCTGCTGGAGCCCAATTACATCTCCGCAGCACATTAGACAGCATTAGCATGCATTAGCAGGGGAGCTAAGCCTCCGGTTCATCTCCCAGAGTCTGGACCTCCCACCTACCAGAACAGCGATTAGCATGCGAGCTAATGTGCATTAATGTGTCAAGCTCCCCTATAGTGGTTCTGTCTTGTTCGTGTTCTGTGCAAAATTAAGACCCTCACTGAGCCTGTCAGACTGATATGAAATCTTGAAAACAAAGTCACTTCTTCAAGATTAGCAGCTAAAAGCCAATCAGCACTGCTAATGAGGTGTTAAGACAGTGTTGAGATGAATATGAAAATTTAATGCGAGCTCTACCCGTATAGGGAGAAACGATAACCTATGGCTATGTCACATTAGGGCTGTAAATGTAAAAAAGGAAATACACCTTTCATACCTTTTGATTTTCTTTAATATGCAGGTTCACTTAAGTTTAGTTTCCCCCAAAGTGTATTAAAACATATTAGGGACAACACATTGCTTTATACCTTTTTAATTGAACAGCCTCAAAATATGCACAAGTTTGTGCATGTTTGTGGTGTTATTGGTAAATGTAACAACTTCACTGTACTTGCAAATGAAGCAGATATTTATGTGTACTGTTAGGCAACACTCGCAGTTTGTCTAAACGTATCACTGTTTGTCATCATTCAAGTATATTTACAGTATATTAGGGAAACCGAAAATGACATTCATAAAAACATGTGAACATCACACTCCCTGTGAAACAGTTAATGTTAGGCTCTGTTGAGTACACATTTTTCACATCCTTCAGCTTCCATCACACGGCTCACTGATTTCATATGGAACAGAAAGCTATAGTGCTGGAAAAATAAGTAAATATTTACAGAGATTTTTTATGCACATGTTCAGAACAACGGTGGTGCTCATTTACTTTTGTTACACAAAACCAATGCAAATCAATGTGTATCATCGTTGGTTGGTCATCAACGCTCTTTTCACGAGTTCGCCTCGCAGCTAATGAACTGGGACGGATAGTATGCGTGTTTGGCGTGCTATCCCAGGGCGACGGCTCCGAGCTCGGTAATCCTCCTCAAACTCGGAGCACCTGCCCCTTGACCGGGGAGAGGGCCCCGAGCTTGGTGTGTGCCCGGACCCGGATCATACCCCCCGGTACTGAGGTAAAAACGGGCTTGTGGTGTGGAGACGGGGTGGAGGAGGGATGTTGTGAAACGTCCGAGAGAAAGGAGGTGAGGTGGTTTGACTACTTATAGGCTGTTAGGATGATTGCTGTGATTGTTTATCGAAAGCCAGCCGAGTTAATTATCTGCATGTGCTCCTCCCGAACCTTGTTAATAAAACATTATTAAAATATCTTCTTTTGTGTTCTGCAGAAAGAAGAAAGTCGTACATGTTTGAAATGACAAGAGGGTGAGTAAATTGGTGCATTTTGGTGTAAACTATCACTTTAAATGTAAAAGCCATGTTTCTCATATTGTTGTGAACAAAACAGATTTAATCTGGAAATATGAAACATGGATAGAGTTAACATATCGTCATTGTCAGACTGAAACCATGTATCTCCAAAACTGCCACTTTACAGGAAACAATATTTTAAAAAAAATTGTTGGGGAAGTTTAAAAGCTCTTTTGAATGCTTTTTTATTGGTTAAATATTTGACAAGTATGATCAATAGTAATGATTTAGGAAAAAATGAAAATCATGTAAAATTTCAGTTTTCAAGTTTCAGTCTGACAGCAACGGTGTCAATGTTATGAAAATATAAGCACTCTTTTTTTAAGGTTAAAACTGCGTTTTGTGCATGTCTTAAGAGGGATGTGATGTCACAGTTTGATTAGGTGCATATGGACTGGAGGAGATGGGCTGTTGCTGCTGCCGCCTCCCTCCTGCTGCTATAGTGCCTACTGAAGTCCTCTTTGATCACACAGTGTTTTGAGTGACATGCAACTGCTGGGCTCGCAAACAAAGTGTCAGTAACATGAAATGGATTGAAGGTTTAATTAACAGCCTCTTTTTAATTATGCTTCAAAGACGAGACATTTACACCGTATAATGGTAGGCTTTTAGAAAACGTGAAAACTGACAGTAAAAAATTCCTGACAGTGAGAATGGCAAACAGTGAACAATAGAGTATCTGTAAACGCACTGCTGTATATCAACACATAACACCACCTGAGTGCTTTGTTCTCCAGAGCTGTAGATTATGAAGATGATATAGGCAAATTATCCAAAAGAGGCAACATGATATTGCATAGTGGTATGCACTATGTACAGGGCTATGTATTTAATGCATTTCAATTTATTTAAATAAATTATACTGAACTGTGCTAATTCTGGCATTTTGACTTTCACATTTTCTCACCTTCAGAGCAATTCAAGGTTGAAGAAGCACCTTGGTGTTTTTGCTTCATGTTCCAGAGTCAGCGCGGTCAGCGCAGCCCCAGTTTCTGCTCCTCATGAACAGGCAGCTCAAAGACTTTCAAAGGTGGACGGAGTTCAACAGAATAGAACATCACGCAAAGATCTCAAGGTGCAGAACTACTTTGACACGACACCTTAAAAAGTGTATGTAGCACATGACTCTGAAAATGTTAATGAATCAGGATACAAGCATTTAAACAATATTGCATACACTTGCAGTTTTGCAGATTTATGAAGGTTGTTTGTGAAGTTTGCAGGAGTCTGCCATAGAGGGCCCCATCTGTAATTTTAAGTTTCAAAAGAGTCTATGCAGGTTCTTTGAGGCTGTCTTATGTTCAGTGGTTTGGAAATGCAATGAACTGTATGTTTACTTTACAAAACAATTATTTAATTCTTCTACAATGTAGAGATTTTCACTTTTTTAATAAGCTATATGTGTGTGCGTGTTACACTATACAGCATATATACTAGCTATATATCACAGTATATACAGTATACTGTTCATACAGCCATGGAAAAACTGGACCATTCCAAATTTTCAGCATTAGATGTATTGTGGCCATTCCAGTCCAGTCTCTGTTGAATTTCAACAAAATCAAACCCCAGGAGTGACATAAAGTCATCCAACAGCAATGTAAAAGATTGACAGCATGACAAGACACATGAAAACTGTGAAAAAATTAGGTTGCCGCATAAAATATAATTTTTGTACCGGTCCTATATGTACAAGGTGAATATAAGATGCATCTACTCCAAGCTATTCCTCTTTCTAACTGAATACCATCCTGCAATATGGTGCATGTATGCCTTTAATAGTTGCTAATAATAGTTTGCTGCGATTCATAAAGCACATTTTTCATAAATGTCAGCCGCTGTCCTCCTCCCTTTGATCTCTCTGTAGTGATAAGCCAGCAGGGCTTGACTTGACATTCTCAGTTGAATGCAGAGGCACAGGTCACTTCCTCTTTTAATTTGTTAGTGCTGGAAATGTTTTGAACGCTTCAAGATTGGACTGCCAAACTGGATTTGTGGCTAAACGCAGACTAAAGCTCTGACTTGGTATTTGGCTCTGAGCCTATTAGCATGTAAATGCAACAACTTACAGTAGAGACAAAAAAGACAAAGCGAGGCAAGGGCTCGTGCTACAGGTAGTACACTTTGGTTTCTTCAGCTGGACCATGAAAACACAATTCATTGGTGATTTACTGATATATCCTTAGATATTATGTTGAAAATGTGAGCATATCAAGTCTTCACCAAAGTGTGTTTTTCAATTACATATATATCTTGAATTGAGCTAAACATACCAGTGACCTTTGAAATGAGGAAGCATTTCATTTTATGATTTTTCCCATCAACTACTAGCTGTTGATGGAATATTTATAATTTCAATACTCATCTTTTCATACAATAAATTAACATGTCTTCAAGAAATATTACAGGCGTAAGGCAGGTCACAGGTTCGAAGGCGCACAGACTGTTTAATCGAACTGCAAGGTTCCAACTTACACATCACTTCTGGTCATTTTAAGTTTGTGTGGTGAGTAGTGATGTCCAAGTGGGTGAGTTGTTTACTATGTAATTAGTCTGCCATGAATGGGTCAAACTAAAGGAAGAGCAGCTGATAGGCAGTATCACACTGACAGTAATGGATGCCTGAGGATGGGCGAAGGTTCACACGAGTTGCTGGTTTGAGGTTAAAGCTGTTTGTTTCTCATGTTCTCACCCACTGATCCTCCATCTGTGTTCGTGTGGCTTTCATGGGTGGACTTCAGAGGCATTTTTATCTCCATGTCATTTATTGGCCCTTTCATTGACATCCCTATGGTTTCCACAGCACACCTCCAGGGCCTCTGTGAAATATAGCTCTCTTCATTCCTTTGCAGCATGTGTAAAATTCAGACAGGTTTAAGAAGATAACAGCATTGAAAAGTCACTTGAAGATTATTTGAAACAGATTTAGCAAGAGATCACTTAGTTTGACAGTTAAGTTTGGATTTTAAAATCGTGAATAGTGTGAAAAAATACATTTGTGTTGATAGAAATTAATTTGAACCTCAAATTTGTGAGTTGTAATATAATGTGAAATGTTTTATATCACTGCAGTCTTTCTGAAACCTTGTCTCTCCAAATTTTGTGATTTTTATTTTTTGCCAAAAATCATTATTACTCAGCCTTTATGTTTGTCACAAGGTTTTGCAAATATCTAACCAATAAAAAGTACTTGTCAACTTTGACAACACAGTGTTTAATCATTTAAAAAGAACAGTGTTTTTTTCCATTTCCCGAAAAACAAAGAATTTGGACATACAAGGTTTTGGAAGGACAGCAGCGATTATAGAATTATGCATTATATTTTACAAAGACAGATTTTAACTTCTGAGTCAACCTTACACTGTGGTCTCCCTCGATGTAAGCGATGTAAACTATTTAAGATCGGTTATGTATAATTCTGTGTTTTGACGGCACTGTTGTAATTATGATTAATTGTCTTTTTAACAACATTTGTCAGAATTGTTTCTTCGCTTCATTAACCAGGGAGTTGATGGGCTTCTCACAGTTCATGACATTACATTCATATCATTGTCTGTGATGTCTGTTTAAAATTAGGCTCCATGGAAAGTCATCATTTTGTTTCTTTGTTGACGAATGATAATTAATTATTGCGCTCTCTTGCGGATTATTGCGGATCTTGACCTCTAACATAAGACACCCATGAGATGTCTTCCTACGGTTTTCTGTTTTCCTCTTAAATTAATTCCAGATCCCTTGATGTCTGCAATTAAGGTTCATACCTGTCGCAGCCACATGATCCTGCTTTTATCTTTGTCATCCTGCCACAATATGCGCTGGATTTACTTTGACAACGTTTCCCCATAGGTTTTAGATATAATTTATTGCCTTGATCACAGAAAGCCATCACCAATATATGGTTTAACAAAGAAGCTTTGTAAATTACTACTGGCACTCAGCAATAATGACTAGAATCCTTGCAGAAAAGTCATCTCTTTCTAAGAGGAACACACTTCAGTGGAATCACCTCCTTTAGACTTGCATGAGGAAAAAAGACATCCATCCATCAAATTAATCTTGACTATGTGCCAAGACCGAAGGGTCAGGGATTGGCAGGTTAGCATGGTATAGTTAGCTTCTGCTAGTAAATTCTGTAAAGACGCAGGCAGGTACCCATTGGTTTTGTGTCTATACAATAGAAGTGAATGGGAACCGCTGTTGTTTGGTTACCAATGTTCCTCTAAATATCTTCTTTTGTGTTTTGCAAAGGAAAGAAATTCATACAGGTGTTCATAAAGAATGTTTACATTTGCGTGAACTATCAATTTAATTCCTACTCACAACAAGCCATGTATTCTGATAAGATACATTTTTTTGCAATCCGTATATGAATTACATATAATTTAAAATAATAAGATAACTTAAATCTTTCAGCTCTGGTCATTAGTTGAAAAAGTGTCCAAGTGCAAAGATGGCAGTGTTGAAGTTCCTTTAGGTCAAAAGTTGGAGCATTGCTTCAGCAGCGTAAAGGTTGTGGGTTCAATTCCTGGGCAATAAGATATATGTGACCCTGGACCACAAAATCAGACTTATGGGTCAATTTTTCAAAATTTAGTTCCCTTTCTGGGAACGACGTTGTGTCGATCCAACAGATGGGGTTCGTCCTTGAGAACCTATCGCTTCCGACTTCTTTAGAAAAGGCCAATGCGTGCTGCATTCATTCACCTTTTTTTCTTCGGAGCCTTTACACTAATCGACTTCGAGACTTCAAACTCTACGCCGAATTACTGCTGGAATCTTACGACTTGGTGCAGCGGACTGTCCATTCCTGCAGCAACTTCCCCTGGGCGTCTCGGCAGTTCCAGAAATGTTTGAGTTTTTTTCTCTAAAAGAGCAAATTTCTCCAGCGTGGCATGTCCCGCTGTTCTCCTGGGTGCAATACACTCATCAAGGAGGGGGACGGACACGAGGTCTGCTTCCAGTACGCTGGGGCAGCCCTTGTGGATACGTCCTACCCGCGCTGCTGGCGGTTGACGATTCAGACGTTGCGTCACGGGTGGCTGTGTTCCCACGGGACTCAGCCACCACCTCGCTGCTTCCCGTTTCGTGACAGCAGTGGCTACGGCCCTGCCGTCCACTACGGCAAGCAGCGAGGGTGATATGAGGATTACTGTGAGCGCTAATCCGTCAGCCACCGGCTCGCGGACCGTTCGCACCTCGTCTCGCTCGTCTGACCGTTCCCCATTAGACGGTCCCACCATCTTGTTCCTCAACCACGCAACGGTGCGTGATGATGAGATGTCCGTTGCAGCATCGGAGGGTGACTTACTGGCATCTGACGCCGACGATTCCTCGGAGCTCCCTCCCTCGGGGGGTTTAGCCCAGGAAAAAGCGGAATTCGAAATGTCAGCCATGCTTTCCCGGGCCGCCGGAATTGGGTTGCAGTGCACCGCACTGCCTCTCCCAATGCTTGCGGCTGGATACATGGTACCTCGGGTTTGAGAGTGGTTCCAAGCCGCACTCGCCCCCAGTGCCGTGTTTTCTCGGAAGTGCATGAGGAACTTAATACGACCTGGAACGCCCCCTTCAGCGCATGCACGTCAACTAGTTCCATCGCCCTTTCTTCCCTCGATGGTGGGGCAGCCAGAGGATATGTCGATGTCCCCCAGGGGCTCGACCTAGACTCCCGTCCAAAGCATGTAGGTTTTTTCGGCATCTTACGTGTTGAGAGCTTACTCTGCTGCGGGCCAAGCTGTCCCCTCTCTCCACGCTATGGCCATCCTGCAGGTCCATCAGGCCAAGGCGTTGAGAGAGCTCCACAAGGGTAAGACCGACCCAGCGCTTATGCAGGAACTTCACGCCATCACTGACCTCGCTCTACGGGTGACCAAGGTGACCGCGCGGGCCCTGGGTCGGGGGATGTCCACACTTGTGGTCCAGGAGAGACACCTCTGGCTGAACCTTGCACATATGAGTTATGCTGAGAAAGTCCGCTTTTTTGACGCACCCGTCTCGCAAGGGGGGGGCTGTTTGGTGATACTGTCGAACCGCAGTTCTCGACAGTAAAGGAGCAGACAGAGGATATCAAGTATATCCTCCCCCGCCGCGACTCGGCCGCCCTCTGGCCGTCGAGATCCTGTGCACCGTCTGCTTCCCAGCAGCCCTGGTCCTCTTCGACGCCCTCCGGCTCCGGCGCCCCCCACTCAGGCGGCCCCCCGGAAGAAGACATCGAAGAGGAGATCACCACCCCATCAGCAGCCACGGCGGAAGCCGAAGCGGCCCTAATGGGAGAACCCCAGGGAGATCGAGAATACCTTCGGCCTGACCCCAGCCATTCCATTGCTGGTTGGTCGATCCGGGACGGTTCCTGCCCCGTCTCAACAACCCACTTCTAAGAGTTTTCTCTCTCTCTGGGTGTTTACCACAGCCGCTCTCACCCTCTACACGATGGTGTTCGGCAACTCAACGTTGCGGCGAGACCCAATGTCGAGGATAATCATCAGCCTAAGCACTCTCAATCGATGGTGCGTTGTGCTACATCATCGCCAGGCAGGTAAAACAGCAGAGCCGATCTCCTCTCTGGGGGCCCCCCATGGCGAGGGATCCGCACTGCCAGCCATCGAACCATCCCCCGGGAGGTCGATGAAGCAGAACGTACCCCTAGCCTCCATGTCTCGGTCCCTGGGAGCCTGACCCAAAACCGTCACGGTGACTACGGGATACGTTCCGTCTCGGCTACACGATCCAACTCCCCAGACGCCCGCCCAAGTTTCGGGGCATCCTCTCAAACCTCAGTCAGAGGCAAGGATGCTCCCGTGCTTCGGGCTGTGGTCGCCACCCCTCTGGAGAGGAAGGAATCGTGCTCGTCCCTCTAGCCGAGATGTTCAACGGGTTTTACAGCCCGTACTTCATCGTCCCCCAAAAAAGGGGGGGGGGTTGCTAGATCTGCGTACCCTGAACAGGCACGTACTCAAGCTGCCGTTCAGGATGCTCACGCAGAAGCACATCCTGGCATCTATCAGATGTCAAGATTGCTTCATGGCAATCGACCTGAAGGATGCTTACTTTCATGTCTCGATTCTCCCTCGTCATCGCCCGTTCCTATGGTTCGCTTTCGGGGGTCGGGCATATCAGTACAGAGTCCTCCCATTCGGTCTGTCCCTGTCCCCATGAGTCTTCACGAAGATCATGGAAGCCACCCTCACTCCCCTCAGGGAGAGAGGTGTGCGGGTACTAAACTATCTCGACGACTGGCTCATCTTGACACACTCGCGACATCTGTTATGTACACACAGGGACATAGTGCTTCGGCACCTAGATCGATTGGGACCACAGGTCAACCGAAAAAGAGCATGCTCTCCTCTGTGCAGAGCATCCTCTTTCTTGGTATGGAACTCAACTCTGTCTCCATTACAGCGCAACTGACTACAGAGCGTGCTAAGTCAGTGTTGAAGTGCCTGGAACATTTCAAGCAGTCAGCAGTCCCCCTGAAACAATTTCAGAGGCTCCTGGGATGGCATCCTCGACGGGGGTGATACCCCTTGGGTTGATGCACATGAGACCGCTCCAACACTGGCTACAGAGTCGAGTTCCCTGGAGAGCGTGGCACACCGGCAGCAGGCAGATGGTGATTACGCCTCTCTGCCGACGCACCCTAACCCCTTGGTCTTCAATGACCTTTCTACAGAAGGGGGTCCCTCTCGGGCAGGTCACGAGGCGCATCGTAGTGACGACAGGTGCCTTCCTGCAGGGTTGGGCTGCCGTGTGCAACGGGCACGCAGTGTCGGGGCGATGGACGGGCCCCCGCCTGCGCAGGCATATCAACTGCCTAGAGTTGTTGGATGTGCTACCTGCACTGAAGGGGCTACAACCTCTCGTGCAGGACAAGCACGTGCTGGTCCGGTCAGACAGCACAACTTCCGTAGCGTATATCAACCGCCAGGGTGGCGTTCGCTCACGGCAGCTAACAAGACTCGCCCGTCGCCTCCTCCTGTGGAGTCCGCAGGTGATCAGATCCCTGCAAGCCACACATATCCCAGGCGACCTGAACCAGACAGCCGATGCGCTCTCTCATCAGTTGAAGCCTCGCGGAGAGTGGCGACTCCACCCTCGCGCAGTCCAGCTCATTGGGTACAGTTCGGGCAGGCTCAGGTAGACCTGTTCGCCTCCCTGGACACCACCCATTGCCCGCTAGGGTACTTCCCGTCCGGGGCCCCCCTCGGCACGGATGCTCTAGCGCACAGCTGGCCGTGGGACAAGCAGAAGTACGCCTTCCCCTCAGTGAGCCTCAAGAGGGTAGCGAAACTACAAGCATTCTCCGTGTCCACAGATTGCCTAGAACTCGGGCCCGGTGATTCTCACGCTATCCTGAGACCCCGGCCCGGCTACGTGCCCAAAGTTCCCACCACTCCCCCTAGAAACCAGGTTGTGAACTTACAGGCGCTCCCCACCGGGGAGGAAGACCCAACCCCATCCGTGTCACCTCTACTTGGACCGCACGCAGAGCCGCAGGAGCTCTGAGCAGCTCTTTGTCTGTTTTGGAGATCAGCAGTAGGGGAGGGCTGTCTCAAGCAGAGATTGGCGCACTGGATCATGGACGCCGTCACTACGGCGTTCCTGACCTAAGATCGCCCGTGCCCACTGGCAGTGAGAGCTCACTCCACACGGAGTATAGCCTCCTCGTGGGCACTGGCTCGAGGCGTCTCTATGGCAGACATCTGCAGAGCTGCGGGCTGGGCTACACCCAACACCTTCGCGAGGTCCTACAGCCTCCGCGTAAAACCGGTATCAGCTCGAGTCTTGCAGGGCATCAGGTAAGAACGGCGGCTGGTAGGGTGTACACCTATGACAGTACCTTCCCCCCCTGTCTTCTAGGTGGGTCAGCGTACTAATTTAGCCTCCCTTCTTTCCCCACTGGGTGAAGAACAGGCACTCCATCCATAACTAAGCAAGCACCTCCTGTGGGCGGGCTGGGCAGAGCAGCCCTGCCCCTTAGGCCGGGTACCAACTGAGTTATCCACAACATAGCTCTAACCGGACCTAGTGCTACCGGCCGTTGTAACCCCCCAGCAGGGCGGTTCCATCTGATGTATCCTCATGATTGGTTCCCACCTTGGTAACCCATGACCTTCCCTAGGTGGACCTCCACCTTGCGGTTAACTACTTCAGTCTGCACATTCCTCCCATGAGTTCTCCCCTAATGGCGAGACCATGTTGGTATCTCCACTAAACTCCTCCCTACGGTAGGAAGTGGTCTCTGTAGCGCATCCCCCATTTGAGGAAGTAGCGCTTACCCAGTGGCCTTACGGTACCAGGCGGCTTCTCGCTGTTAGAGAAACAAGGCCGCCACCTGTGAGGGCCTAAGGTAGGGGCCTTCCCACCTTTCAAGAAAAGCTCTGGGACCCCCTACCTACCCACTGGTAGGTTACAATTTTGCGGTAGCGCTCACGGCTGACACGCCCAGGCCAGTCACCATCGCTTCGCTAGAGATTGTGAAAGGGCACAGCGTTGTTGCATTTTCCATAGGAACCCCATCTGTTGGCTCGACACAACGTCGAGAGACCGACAGAAAGGGAACGTCTTGGTTACGGATGTAACCTCAGTTCCCTGATGGAGGGAACGAGACGTTGTGTCCTTCTTGCCACAACACGTGCTGCCCGCTGCAGCAGCCGTGAGAGGTTCTCAGGCTCCTCAGAACAAAGGTGAATGAATGCAGCATGCCATCTGCCTTTTATACCCGGATATCCGGGGGCAGAGTCCAGCATGCAAATTTCATTCGCCAATTTCATTGGCCTTTTCTAAAGAAGTCGGAAGCGATAGGTTCTCAAGGACGAACCCCATCTGTCGGCTCGACAAAACATCTCGTTCCCTCCATCAGGGAACTGAGGTTACATCCGTAACCAAGACGATTTATATATAATCTAAGATCTGAATAAATAAGCTTTCCATTGATGTATGGTTTGTTTGGATAGGACAATATTTGGCCGAGATACAACTATTTTAAATCTGGAATGTGAGGGTGCAAAAAAATCGAAATATTGAGAAAATCACCTATAAAGTTGCCTATCAGAGGAGCTGTAGCAGGCCGCTTCTACGAAGAAACAGGTTTGTTTTAATGCTCACTGCTGTAATGACATTCTGGAGAGTACATGAACCTGAAAGCAGAAATTCTAAACTTTACAGATGCCAAATCTGAGTGGGTAATTCCCAAAGAGTGGGCAGCAGCGAGTGAAGTTTGTAGGCAAGTTTCCGGCCATTTTGTTTGTAATTTTGCTGCATCAACTCACAGAAATAAAGCTTTGATATGTTTACTGTAGGAAATTTATAAAATACCTTTATGGAACATGATCGTTCCTCAATATTCTAATGATTTTGGGCATAAAAGGAAAATCGATAATTTTGACCCATACAGTATAATGTATTTTTGACTGCTACAAATATACCCGTGCTACAAATGACCAGGGTCACATATAGATTGAATGCACTGTAAGTTTTGGACAAAGCAGAAATGTAAATGTAAACATCCAGGGGAGCCTGCAACAGCCCAGCAGCTGGCATTGAGATGAATTGGTATGCTAACAGATCGCTTTCCCGAGGTATCATAAAACTACTTGGCCAAGACATCAGAGCTCGCAGTTTGCAATTTGAAGATAAACATGAGTCACTGTTAAAAATGAGTTTAAGACAAAAATGAACTTTTAAGTTGTTTAGATTTCTGTTTAGAGATGGACAGTGATAGCAAATGAGATCTATTACACAATTAGCTTGTGTATGGAACAACAGGTCAAAAATTCTGCGGAAACATCCATTGTTCTCTGTGATGACTGTACCCCAACTTCCAGTGACCTCTCTGTACTTGGACAGCGTTTGACTGCGGCCTCAACATCACCTGCTGTTTCACAGAGGAGTGCTAATTAAATTTGGAATCCAATTACAGCAATGGTAATGAAATTTCCAAATGGGGAAACTCTTAATCTGTTCACTGAGGTGTTTAATTACTAGTGAGTGTGCGAGTTAGAGATAGACTGCACTGCTGCATTTCAAGACGGCCGATGTAGAGGAACATGAAGAAACTTGCCTGCATGGGTCTGTGTCCAACATTTGATTGAATCCACACAAAGAGCTTTAGTGGACCTTTTCACATCAGGGGTTTGGTATTTGACACAAAGCTAATTTGAATTCCTGCAAAAAATCAAAAAATGAAAGAGCTTGGTAATAAAGAAAGATGAAAGAAGAAGGTAGTCTCCGTGGGCAACTGCGGAGGCACCGGGCATCTGTTTGTTTGAGCGGCACAAGTGGCAGACCTGGCATGCTGGATGCCCTAAGAGATTTGAAAAATACACAATTAACAACTTAGTTGTGCTTTACATATAATGTGTTAGTGGTTAAGGTTTTGTTTAGCGTGTAAGGTGACCTGGGTTCAAATCATGATCTTTATATTTCTTTTTAATAAAACTAAATAGCAAATTGGTTTGAAAGACAGTCATCTAAAAGTTCAGCTCTGACACTTTGACAATAACTACTTTTAGAAAAAGTCAGAAATTTCAAGGGACATGACAGAATTTAAGTGGAAGGTGTGACTAACTACTGTAGGTCAGACTGCCTCAGTGTTTTAGACAAACACCCTTTTACCTGAAAAAAACATAGAAATGGCATTAAAACAATAATCTTGGAGTGTTCTTTTTTCTATCCATGCCTAAGTGTGTTTTCCTTTTTTTGACTTCACTAAAATCCTTTTTATAGCAAATAGATACAGTAGGCTATATGAAAATCAAGTCCCCTGGTTTTCATTGTTCTTTCGGGTGAGCGCGATAAATTGTTGCTACAGCCCTGTTAAACTCAGTTTAGTGGTCTTCATATTGCTCCTTTGATCGTGGTTGGCAGTCTTTGATTGTTCTCATGAAATGCTTGTCGTTTATTGCACAATCCACAATACCTATTTGGACTATGACATTTAAACTGCTGTTTTTAGACCAGGCCTTTAATAATAGAACTGAGCTGACTGAAGTCAAATGTCTTTGCGTTTGTTCACATAAAGCTGTAAAAAAGGATTTGAGGATTTAGTTGACTCAACTTATTTTCCTAAGTATCAACTAAAATGTTGAGTGTACTTAAGATATTAAGTTTACCGGTGTCAAACTCATCCATTTAATCAGACTAGTTCATTCAACAAAGATTTCTCAGTTGTGTGAGTGGCATGGAAACCCCGCCCACCAAGTCTGTCAGCAGCACGCGTCACTCACCGTTCACCCCTTCATAATTGCGTCAGGAAACCCCATCAAAATACACACGGATAACAGGTGACCATGCGCTGTGACTGACGAGAAGATTCCATTTTTTGTGTCAAGGGTTTTTGCAGGGCTTGACATTAAGCATTGTCATGTGGTTGTCCTTCGGACAAGTAAATTTGTCATTCACTTGTCCGAGTACAAAAATTACTTGTCCGAAGATAAAAAATGATATTTCATTTGAATTATAATATAATATAATCAATATAATTGTTTCAGATTTAGATTGGTCAAGTTTGCTTCTAAGCATTTTAACTAGTGTCTGCTTTGGCTGCCTGAATTTGGTTATAGGCCTACTCTTCGTGACTGCTATAAAACAATGGCAAGCAGTAATTATTATTAGTGTTAAGGCTGTAAGTTAACTATTTTTGCACATAGCACTTGTGTTAGAGAGGTTTAAAGTTTGGTAGCACAGGCAGAAATGTGCAAGTGTAGTTCATTATGAACAGGCAGATAACTGACAAAAGACATTAAAGCCACAATATGGAATATTTGAACCCCTAGATGGCGCACTTTCGAAACAACAACAAAAGGCGAAGCTAAATGATGTTATGTAGGAGAGTTGAATTATGGGACATGCCGTTTTCACCATCCAGAGGCGTATATCATGTTCACGGACGAGGTAATGAATATATTTTATATTATGTCATCGTAATGAATTAGCTTGCAAGAAATGTGGAATGTAATGCTACGTTAGCCCGTGACTGATATTGGACTTTGTCCATTGATTTGGTAGCATATTGCTACATAGTTTTACCTGTTTAAAACAGTCATACAGTCGTCGTTTAAAAAGTAAATTTGAACGAACCCACAGCATTTACAAGTAACGTTATTGGCTACATATGTTTGTGCAACATATACTGTATTTCATAGGGTAACTGCATTCATAACTATTCAAATAATCTGTGCATGAGTATTTCGTGTACAATAAAAAAAATGTGCTTGCCTGTCTATTAAAACGCATGCGAGAGCGGAGTCTCTGTCGAGTCCAAGTTGGTCGCGAAGCTCTCTTCATTTAGAAAATGCCACGCCGATATTAATCCTTGTTTTATTTCTTCGTTTGTCCATTAGCCTGCTTGCCTCATTTGGCCTACTTTTACACTTTTTTAGGTTTCCTTTACTCGCCAAAGAGTAATCGTGATCCATAATAACAGAACAACAGATGCTTCATCCCAGATGCTGTATAACCACTTCCGCATTTGCGTGTTGCCGTAGTTTCTACAACCGGAAACTGAGGGTAGTGCGGAGCACCGGATATTAAGTCACTGATATGCTACAAATACAAGGGAGACAAGGGACGGGCCATTATTTTAAATAGGAATTTCTCTGGATTTGCACATTCTTGGGAACATTTGTCATAATGTAAGTACACAACTGCATGAAATATATTACACTGTGCAAGTGATTTTTGGAACAAAATTCTTCCATATTGTGGCTTTAATGTTACATACAGATGGATAAATTAGTGCCATGTCATTTTTAGATTACCTAAATTTGTTTAAATATTTCTAAGTTCTGTGTTTTTCCTTTTTTACTATACAATAGTGGTATATTTTTCCACATAAATTACTGTAGTATACTATAGTATTTACTATAGTAAACTGCAGTAAAATTCTGACTATATTGTTTTTTAACTTTACTATAGTATACAGTGTTTATCAATTTACTACAAGGGCACTTCAATTTTCAATAGCAAATACTATAGTACACTACAGTATTTTTTGTGTTGAGTGTTCAATTTAACGGGACTTTTATTTTGACGGGTCTTCGGGAAGATGCTTGTTTGCAGATAGCTTCACTCAAACAATAAAACGATCGTAAAATAAATTCTCAGAGAAACTCTGGAGATGAAGTTCATGTGTTCATATCCTCATACAGTGCAGACGCAGATAAATCCTCGACCATTACTCGTGTTGTATGTTAAACTGTGCACATAATTCACTCAGACACGCAGAACAGCCATATGACATTTAAATAACAGGATTCCGCATCTGCATGGACTCAGTGCGGTGCGACATTGATTATGTCACACACAAACACGCAGGTCTGTCTAATGCACATATTCTTATTATTCTAGCGTTACATATATGTCGCATTGTTTTTTTTTTCAAGTTACTTGTCCGGTCGGGCAAGTTCTCTCTCTCTCTCACTTGCCCATACAAAACATTCACTTGTCCCGGACAAGCGTTAATGTCGAGCCCTGGTTTTTGTGGTAAGTGAAAATTTATGTCTTGTTATTTGTGAATGTCCTGTTAAGGTGTGTACTGAACCCTGCACATGTTCCTAGTTTTACGAATTAGCTATTCTTTTAACGTTACTTGTTTTAATTCATTACCTCTTTTCATTCAGTTGTGGCCACATGTAACTTAATTTATCTCATTTTTAATTAATATGAATTTAACAAAACATGGCAACTATTTACAAAAGTAAGGAAACACATTTTGCAACAAATTTTAAAAACAATAAGTGTAATATAAAACGGTGAATTAATATGTTTCTCACAGTATATTTTTTACCGCCATGTCATATGCACATAACTTAAGTTTATTATATATTTGTTATATTATATTTATAGTTACAGTGAAGAGAAGAGAACTAAACTTTGTATTTCATTATCGCCCATTTGGTTGTGGTTTTATTAGGACATAGGGCCTAATCCATCTTGTATAATGGACTTCTCAGTCAGCGGCCCCTGCATAAACGCATCAGGAAACCCCGCTGAGGCTGAGCCTTCCTCACAACAACACACTGAGCACAGGTGACCATGCGCCGTGACTGACTTCCATTTTGAGTTCTTGAGGTAAAATTCTAATTTATATCCAGATTGTATTTGTGAAAGTCCCTGTTCAGGTGTACAGAACCCTGATCATGTTCCAGGGCTCGACAAGTAAGTTAACGAGCAGGGTTGAGTTTCCCGAAACCTTCTTAACGCTACATCATTTTTGTTGTAACATTAATGTTACCTGAGTGGTAGCGCTTAGTGGTGGGCGATACTGTAAAATTTGTTATCGATCCCATACCAAGTAAATGCAGGGCCAGTATTGCCGATACCAATACTTTTTACTTTTAGAAGCATTCACTTGAACTTACATTTACTTTCCTGTAGCTGAAGTGTCATGATTATCAGATGAATGCATCATTAATAAGCTAAATCTGAGTACATTGTCATGACCACTAAAATATTTTGTGATTTGTGCTCTTAATGTGCCTGTAGGCTAATTAATCATGTGCATGTTAAAACACAGGACATATTTCAAACCAAATAAATATATTTATTTATTACTGTAATAGAATTTGTAAACATGAACTTTGCACCAAATTATTATTGGAAATAGTAATAATAACAGATCGACAGGACAGAAAAACAATATATAACAAAACAATTTCTCCCTATCCTAGTACTACTTCTCTAGCTTTAAAAAAATCAAAGTGCACAAAATTATTACTGAAGAACAAAGATTTTAAAACTTCTTTTCTGTTTTTGTTCAGTGTTATATTTAGACACACTAATAGAACAAATTAACATGTTTCCCTTTCATTACACTTTTTTTAAGTGAATTTATGAACAAAGTGCACACAATTGTTTGAGAAACAAAGTAAATAAAGTGCTTAAATAATAAAGTACTTTTAACTCTCAATCTTTGGCTTTTTACTCCCAAAGCCCTACTGCCATACATCGCAGTGTTTTTATTCACGGCAGTGAAATAACTCCACATGATGCTCCTCTTCTTTCTCCTCTGCTCAAAGATATTAATATTAGGGATGCATGATATTATCGGTACGCCGATATTATCGGCAGATAATGGCTTAAAATGAATTATCGGCCCGATAAAGAAAATAACGACGATATGCCTCGCCAATAGGAAGCTGTGTTGATTAATTTGCTCATGCATCAATTTGCGTGTTTGTGAGTGCATGTCGGCGGTGTGGGAATATTTTACAGTAAGTCAGACTGATGTCAAAGTTGCTGTTTGCAACCACTGCAAGGCATCAGTCTTACGAGGAGGAGACAAATGACACTCCTTCAACACCACAAATTTAATAACTCATCTCAAAAGTCGCCATCTTGACCTTCATCAGCTATTTGTGAAGCAAAAAGAAAAAAAAACGCATCAGTCAAACCTCGTCAGGAGAATATTCTGGAATCGTTCGAAAAGTCAAAAAAGTTATTTTTTAATAGTTATTAAATAATTTATTGTTCATGAATTTAAATGTTATATTGCTGTCAAAAAAATGTCACGTTTAAGATATTGCGGAGCAATTTATAGCCTGCATTTCAGTCAATGAATTTGTGTAAAGTTGACAATAAATGTCTGGCTGAACTCTGTTTTTTTCTGTCTTCATACGTCGATGTCTTCATACTCCACCTGGGGGGTTCGACCTAGACTCCTGTCCAAAGCATGGAGGGTCTCGGCATCTCTGGTGTCGAGAGCTTACATTGCTGCGGGTCAAGCTGCCTCCTCTCTCCACGCTATGGCTCCTGCCAGGCCAAGGCGTTGAGAGAGCTCCACGAGGGTAAGACCGACCCAGCGCTTATGCAGGAACTCCGCGCCGCCACCGACCTCACTCTATGTGCGACCAGAAGAGAAGAGAAGACCCGTGGAGTTGCTCAATCGGGAACAGGCTGTCCCTTCCTCAGGAGAGACTGGAGAGTAACCGCTCCCCCCTCCTCACTGGGAGTGTATGTAGCCGCTACGGCTGCTCATCACGACCCAGTTGCTGGGAAGCCTCTGGGACAGCACGACCTGGTCATTAGGTTCCTAAGGGGCGCGAGAAGGCTACCGCCTTGTCCGCGCTCCGTACCCTCTTACGACCTAGGCGGCGGGCCTCAAGAGGCCCCCCCTTCGAGCCCCTCAGAGCTGCCGCTCTTTCTCACCTCACGATAAAGTTGGCTCTCCTGATGGCGCTCACCTCCAAGAGGGTAGGGGACCTACAAGCACCCTCTGTGTCCACAGATTGCCTAGAACTCGGACCCGGTGATTCTCACGAGACCCCTGCCCGGCTATGTGCCCAAAGTACCCACCACTCCCCCTAGAGACAAGGTGGTAAACCTGCAGGCGCTCCCCACCGGGGAGGAAGACCCAACCCCTTCCGTGTTGTGTCCAGTACGTGCACTGCACCTCTACTTGGACCGCACGCAGAGCTTCAG
Source organism: Triplophysa rosa (assembly GCF_024868665.1). NCBI lineage: Eukaryota > Metazoa > Chordata > Actinopteri > Cypriniformes > Nemacheilidae > Triplophysa > Triplophysa rosa. The sequence continues at coordinate 13,922,640 of NC_079895.1, forward strand.
AAGCTCTGAGCAGCTCTTTGTCTGTTTTGGAGGTCAGCAGAAGGGGAGGACTGTCTCCAAACAGAGGCTGGCACACTGGATCGTGGATGCCGTCGCTACGGCATACCGATCTCAAGATCGCCCCTGCCCGTTAGGAGGGAGGGCACACTCCACTCGGGGTGTAAACTCCTCATCGGCACTGGCAGGGCGCCTCTCTGGCAGACATCTGCAGAGCTGGGGGTTGGTTCTAATACCTACGCGTGGAACCGGTGTCAGCCCGCACTCTGCAGGGCAACGTGTAGGACCGGCAGCCGGTAGGGCGTACACCTGCGAAAGCCCTTCCCCCCTTCCTTAGGTGGGTCAGCGGCTATTTCCACCTCCCTTCTTTCCCCACTGGGTAAAGAACAGGCATTCCATCCATCACTAAGCACCTTCCTGGGGGCAGGCTGGGCAGAGCAGCCCTGCCCCCTTAGGCCGGGGAACAGTTGAGTCATCTACATAGCTCTAACCGGACCTAGTGCTCCAGACGTCCAGACGTGGTCCCTCCCCCCCGTGGCCGGTTCCGTCTGATGTATCCTCATGAGCGGTTCCCACCTTGCCAACCCATGACCTCTCTAGGTGGACTTCCACCTTGCGGTTAACTCCTTCAGTCCGCACATTTTCCCATGAGTTCTCCCCTGATGGTGAGACCATGTGGTGTCTCCACTAATTCCTCCCTACGGTAGGTAGTGGTCTCTGTAGCGTTTTATTGCCTGGGGGAATAATGCTTACCCAGTGGCCCTTACGATGCCGGGCGGCTTCTCAAGAATTAAGGCCTCCGCCCGTGACGGCCGGTGGCAGGGGCTTCCCACCTTTTTGAAAAAGCTCTGGGACCCCCTACCTCTCCACTGGACGGTTACAATTACGTGCTAGCGCTCACGTCTGACTCGCCCAGGCCAGTCAACGTCGCTCCGCTAGAGATTGTGACGCAGCTCAGCGCTGTGGAGTTTTCCATAGGAACCCCAATCTGTCGGTTCGACACAACGTCGAGAGACCGACAGAAAGGGAACGTCTTGGTTACATATGTAACCTCAGTTCCCTGATGGAGGGAACGAGACGTTGTGTCCTTTATGCCACAACGATGGCCGCCCTCCGCAGCGGTCGGGGGATGCTCTCAGGCTCCTCAGACCTAACGGTGAATGAATGAGCACGCCTGCTTCCCTTATACCTGGATATCCGGTATCCGAATTTCATTCCCCAATTTTCATTGTCCTTTTCAAAATACTCAGAAAATGATTATGTATTTTTAGTTTATGGCCTAATGTGGAATGACACTTTTTGTTGAAGAATTGAATTGTTTTGTTGTAGGGGTACAGAGTAACATACATTACATTCTTTTAGCAGTCAGTTACAGGCCTAATTAATATAGGCTATTCATGAAGGGAGAGGGCTCAATATTTTGTTTGAATTTACTTTGTTTTGCTCAATTTCATATTAAGTTGTATTGTATGTTATTGAAAAACAAGACAAATTATAAAAAGCACATTTTGACTATTCAGTTTGTGCAATAGTGAAAAAAATGGCTTCATAAATAGAAGAAATGCAAAAAACCATGTTCGGTGTTCGGTATTATTCGGCCTTCGGCCAAGTGTTTCACATCATGTTCGGCTTCGGCACACACCACTTTTCACAGCGATGAGCTTTGTTAAAAATCTGCGCGTTTCAGAGAGGCGGGGCAAAGAGGAGATACAAACATGAACGGTATGTGGAAAATACAGCATTTTTTAACCTTAAATCGTGAATACACATTGCATTACATCTAAAACAAACGATAATATTCGTTTTAGCACTGTCATATCACCCCTTTAATGTAGTCAATGTTTTAGATCGAGTGGGAGGATCAAGCAAAATATATTAGAAAATAAAATTTTGATTGTTAAGATTGTTGGGGGACACTGAAAGAGAGTTTTCTTTTTTCAGAATATGCACATTATTAAACAATATTTATATGTCAATGTTCATATTAGATTATATTTGTCCCTTTAATGTTGTTTTTACAACAATAAAAAAAGTTTCATAAAAAGTACCTCCAAATAAAACTGTTTTAACTGCTTTGTATTAACTGAATTAAATTATTAATTTATTAAACATTATTAAACATCAGTTAAATGTTTTCAAATCAGTCAGCAGAGAAAAGTTCGTAATGTAACTCAAAGCCTCATGTTCACTCTTGCAGTTCCTTTAATTTCCATGGGGGGCAGAAAAGGGTGAAGAAACCCACAAAGCTGTGCAGGGGTGGACGGGTAAAGCATGTGGAACAGAAAGGTTGGGCAGATAAGGCTCTGGTGTGTCCCCATGGTGAATCAATATTTTTCATCGCAGCTTAGCCAGAAAATGGAGGAGGAGGAGTTGGATTCCACAGGCAGAAAGCATGACATTTCTTTAGGCAGCTCGATCAGCGTTACAAAGTATCAGAAAGCATGTCACTCAGCTTTCCAAACGAACACTGTGCTGTGGTGTTTTTTCCCTCACTGTGGATAAGTTACGCTTGCTGTAGGTTTTATAGCCTTAGTATGGAGACAGATCAGTCTCAAAAATAATACATTTACAAAACACAATTCATAAATTCACAGCACAATTCACATTCACAAAATCAGATTCGTAAATTCAAAACACAATTCATTAATTCACAAACATTTTCCCCAAATGCTCACACAAATATATCTCGCAGAAATAAATTCAGAATGTTTTCACAAATATGTATATATCATGTTCTTGAATTACTTTCCAATAAACATTTGTGAATGTTGTTACATGTATTTATGGATTGGTGAATCTGCATTTGCAAATCGTCACACGTGTGTGGATTGCTTTGAATTTGTGTGTGGTATTTTTGAGACTGTCCTGCCACGGTGAGGTTCAAGCATAACTTTTTTTTAAGGATGGCCTGTTCAGCCAATCGCGATGAGCTTTTGATCCACCAATCAAAACGCTCCTTACTGAAGTGACTCGAGAAGCTCAACGCGGCACAGTACTGTGCAGTGTGCCTGCATCGGTTCAAAAACAGAGAGGGACGCTTTCAGCAAGACCACACTCAACAAGTAAGTAAAGTTTACTTTTTATACCTGATGCCACTCTATATCTCATAAAATATTCATAAAGCTTGTTTTTGTTACTGAGCTGGTGGTGTTGAATTGAAGGTGAACATGTTTGAACTGGTGTTTGTAAGCAGACTGTTACAGTTGCAGTTACCATAGCCTTTAAAATACACTTGCCACACTTTGACAGTCTGTTTGAACAAACCCCTGAAGCTACAGTATTTGCAGCCAATTCTAAATATTAACACATTAAATGCATTGATACATAAATCTGCGAAAGTTGGCAAAATATATGCTTTCAGTGACAGTCCGTGACTTCTCTTCCAGGGAGGCACGAATGCGAATCTCATCAAACCATGTATGTAGCCCGTCATTTGTGTGGCTCTTAATGTCAAAAATATGTTTTCGTCGCGTCTCAAGAGACGCTCGCATTCACAACATACTCGCAAGACACTGTCTTAACACTTAACTATAATTACACACGAGACTTGTTGTGTTCTTCATTAATCTGCATGTTAACAGAAGACACATAAACACAGAGCTGTTGTCATGTTCAGACTCTTTACTCGGCACCTGCACTATTCTTAAAGGAACATACACACCGCCTCAGGCCCATACCAATTGCATGAACAATACAGGGGAATACTGGACCAAACCATTTGCTGTATATACTACATCTCCCCCCTTAAGCTCAAACAGCAATAATAACAAAACTGAGGATAAACACAGTGCAGCTACTGTAGCCCTTACAAACGTGAACGAAACACAATTACAAGGAGTCAAATAAGCATTCACTGTGAACTGTAGCATAAACACGTATGGAACAGTTAGATAAACATTTGTCATGAACAAGTGACATGTAAGCACTCTAGCATGTAGTATTTAGGTAAGCAAATAATCACTGAACCGCACTGGTCGCCTGATGGTGCGTCCAGCTCTTGTGAGCCCAGAACTCCTTTCCAAGTTTTGAGGATCTACATGTTCTGCTACAACGTTGTCATTCAGGTCATCATCAGTATCGATGGAACAGTCAGATTGTGGCTCATTGTTTGCTGATTTGTCAGTCCTGAGGTGCCGTCTGTTCCTGCGGTAGGTTGTACCTGATGGTGTGACCACATCGTATGAACGCGGTTCGTCTCTGACTCTGACCACCGTTGCAGGTTTCCATGAGTTTTTTTATTTTCATGTATACTCTGTCCTCTCTGTAAGGTTGGTAGTGGAGCAGCTGTCCTGTCATACCACCTCTTCTGCTGCAACTGACGATGTTGTAGTTCCGCCTAGACACACCTGGGTGTGGAAGGTCGCAGTACAGCTTTGCTTGCTGGTAAGTTGGAGCGCAGAACGCGACCCATAAGGATCTGAGCAGGACAGTATTTGAGACCAGTAATAGGCGTGTTGCGGAGAGCCAATAATGCAAGGTAGGGGTCGATACCTGACTGAGCAGCAGCTTTCAGCATGGCTTTAACAGTCTTTATGGCTCTCTCAGCCATACCATTTGATTGAGGATAATTGGGGCTGGAGTGTTTGATGGCGAAACCCCAACTATGGGCAAATCTGGCCATTTCAGCACTGGCAAAGGGTATGTGATCTGCAATCAGAATCTCTGGCACTCCGTGCCTTGCAAAAACAGTCTTGAAATGTACTATCAAAGACCCTGATGTTTTATCTGGTAGCTGCAGGACTTCTGGGAATTTGGAGAAATAGTCCACTATCAGGAGAAACGCTTGTCCTTGAAAGTCAAAGATGTCAGCGGCAATTTTCTGCCAGGGCCCTTCTGGAACTGAATGCGAGATAAGTGGTTCTTTCTGGTTATCAGTAAAGTTCTCCTGGCAGGAACTACAGGCCTCCACCAGTCTGCGTACGGAATCGCTGAGGCCTGGCCAATAAATGCATGATCGGGCATGAGCTAGAGATCGTTGAATACCCTGATGTGCAGCGTGGAGTCGATTCAACACATCTGGTCGCAGTGCACGAGGGATAATAATGCAATCGTCTTTCATGAGTAGCCCCTCATTTATGCTGATTGTGTGTCTAACTGGCCAGTAGGCTTGAGCAGCTAGTGGGACGTTTTTCTTTCTATCAGGCCATCCATCTTCGTGCAGCTTCTGTATCACACAAAGTTCTGGATCTGTCTGTGTGGCTTGTTGAATCATGTGCATAATGTTGCTACCAAGTGGCTCTGCATTCAGTGCATAGATTACTTTCTCCTCACTCAGGTCAAGGCTCTCCGCTTCGTCAGTCTGGATGTATGTTCTTGACAGTGTGTCTGTAATCAGCATCTGGTTTCCTGGAGTGTAAACAACATGAATGTCATACCTTTGTATATGTAGCAGCATTCTCTGGAGACGTGCTGGTGCTGCCCCAATGGGCTTGGTGAGGATTGCCTCCAGTGGATTGTGATTCGACTGGACTCTGACAGGAACACCATAGACGTACTTATGAAAATTTTCAGAGCAAATACTATGGCTAGGAGTTCCTTTTCTATCTGGGCATAGTTCTTTTCAGCCACAGATAGTGCTTTTGAAGCATATGATATGGGCTGTTGTCTTTGCATCAATGCAGCTCCCAAACCATCTTTTGAGGCATCCGCCTGTACCTCAACAGGCTCTGTCGGATCAAAGTATCTCAGCACTGGTGCCGTTGTTATGGCAGTTTTTAGATGCTGTAGTGATGTCTGCTGCTCATGATGCCACTGCCAGGTTATGTCTTTTCTTAGAAGAAGTCTGAGTGGTGCAGTAAGAGTGGCTTCATTGGGTATGTAATTAGCCAGGTAGCATATCATTCCTAGCAGGCGTTGGAGTGCTTTTCTGTCAGTAGGGGGAGGAAACTGCTTGATTGCTAACACTTTGGTGTCATCTGGTTTCACTCCTTCGGCTGTGATTCTGTGGCCTAAATAAGTCACCTCGTTGACCATGTACTGGAGCTTGTCTTTGTTGAACTTTACGTTAAGAGCTACGGCTCTATTCATCACTTTTTCAAGGATGGTGTCATGTTCTGCTTTGGAAGACGCTGCTATAATCATGTCGTCAGCCACCATGAAGACACCTTCAATGTCCCCAAAGCTCTCTGCGTTCAGATGCTGAAACACTTCACTCGCCGATTTGATGCCAAACAGCATGTGGTGAAAACGATACCTGCCCCACGGCGTGTTGAAAGCACATAGGCCTGCTGATACCTCATCCAGTTTAATTTGCCAATATCCATCCTTTTCATCTAGAATCGTGAACAGCTTTTTACCCGCCAGTTTACTGCGTATGTCTTCAACGGTTGGTATCGCATAGTGCTGGCGCAGAATGGCTTTGTTTAGGTCTCTAGGGTCCAGACAAACTCTGATGGTGCCGTTTTTCTTTTTCTGTGATGCACAGACTGCTAGAAACTTTGCTGATCACACCTCTTTTCTCTAGATCATCCAATGTTTCACGGAGTTGATCATGCACCGCAAACGGAATCTTTCTACACCAGGGGAATTACAGGTGGAACTGTCGGATCGGTGTGAATATGATGCAGTCCTGGAAACTGGCCTAGACCCTGAAACACAGAAGCATAGCGTTTGAAATGCTCTGTCTTTGTCTTGGGTGTTGACGTTGTGAGGACCTCTACTTTTCTTATGAGGTCCAGCTGAACGCATGCCTGTCTGCCAAGGAGGGCCGTGTCTGATGCAATGGTCACAAAAAACATCATGTCGGTCGTTTTATTTTTAAACTGCACCTGTAGCTTGATAACACCTTCTGGTTTGATGCGAGTGCCACTATACGATACGAGCACGGTGTCTGTTTTTTGCACATTCACGGGAGTTTGCAGTTGATCAATGATTCTTTTTGGTAGGACATTCGCTTCAGCGCCTGTGTCAAGCTTAAACTTGACGACTGTGCCTCCTACACACAGCTTTGTGTGCCAGCCTGTATTAGACTTGTTTACCTGTTGTACAGTCCCTATGAACTAGGGCTGTCACGATTATGAAATTTGACTGACGATTAATTGTCTAATAAATCATTGTGATTATGACGATTAATTGTCTGTTTTAGGGCTTTGACGATTATGACGATTAATTGTCTGTTTTTGAGCTTTGACATTTAATTCTCATACATTTTTGACTCAGCGATTGAAACGACCATATTGTTCTGAATACAAGTTCTGAATTTCCAAGTTTTTTTTCTTGGAAATACATCGGAAAAAATTGGGTCATCATATATTTAAGGTTTAGGCTTTTACCTGTCAATAATACAACCGCCAAATACTTGTAAATTAAGTAAATTGATCAGGTGTAAATTGAAGCCACCATTAAAATGCTATCAGTCATAGAAAAGTTCTAGTCTGTTTTTTTCTCACTTGCAAGACTACAATAAAATTTTACTTGTGTGTTAATGAAATTTTGGTGGACTGGTTTTCACACTGAGATTTGCTTAAATAATATTAAATTGTACTGCAGGTAATTTGTATGTTTTAGTGTTTTTTTTTAAGTGATTGTTTTGTGGTGGTACATTTTACAAGTATTACCATGCTTTAGTAACAATACATACACTAAAATATGCAATATGCAGATGCACTACAGCTCCCCCTAGTGTCTTCTATAGAGATGTGAAATAATTGCGATGATCTGAAACCATCGCGATGAGGTCAAACAATCGCAATGAGACGATTATTTAATAACCGTGACAGCCCTACTATGAACAAAGTGTTTATGTCTTCCAGCTCTGCATTTACAGTACATCAAGTGTGGCCATGTTAAGTTTTGACATGCACGTCACCGCAAAGTGGTTCTTTTTGCCGCATTTTTTACACACTTCATTATAGGCAGGGCACTGTCTTGGCATGTGTATGCGCCCGCATCTGCTACAAGGCTTTGTTTGTCCTCTTGATGATTTTGGGGTTTATATTTTTACTGAGGTTTTGTTTATTTTGTGTGTAGTCCACTTCTTTGTGATGGCGTTCACATACTGTGTTTCTGCTAATGTCGCCATTGCATTCGCTTGTGCTCTTGTGACCTCTTTGGCCCTGCATATATCGATAGTTTTTGCTAGAGTTAGCTCTGAGATTGAAAGCAGACGTTCACGCAGTCCTGTGTCTGTTATACTGAATACAATCTTGTCTCATATCATGAGATCTTCAGTCACGTTGAATTCGCACGTGCGCGCTTTGTTTCTCAACTCTGTTACAAACTTATCAATGCCCGCATGTCCGGAGAATGTGTGAGCCCAAAATTGATGTCGCTCAAAAACAGTGTTTTTCCGCGGTGCACAGTACTTCTGAAATGCAGCGAGAACCTCTGATAATCGTTCGTTTTGCGGGTCCTCATACTCGATTTCTAGCGAGTTATAAATGTATAGGGCTTCTTCTCCAATACACTGTAACAACACAGCGATCTTTCTCGAATCCGCTTTGTTCGATAGTCCAGAGGCAGTGAGATATAAATTGAATCTTTGTTCCCACTTACGCCAGTTTTCAGTCAAGTTCCCCGTCAGAGCTAAAGGTGTCGGCGGGTGCAGCGTTTCCATGTTGTCCGTTACTCTTGCCGTGGTCTTTTTGTCTGTCTTTTTTCAGTTTAAGCGTGTCTTTTTACCTTATACAGTCGCTTCTGACACCATGCTGTGTTCTTCACTAATCTGCATGTTAACAGAAGACACATAAACACAGAGCTGTTGTCATGTTCAGACTCTTTACTCGGCACCTGCACTATTCTTAAAGGAGTCATTCGCCAGAAGTACGTGTTTTTCTTTGTCTTTTGTGTGTTATAAGTTGCCCATGCATGTATTAGACACGTGAAATTGCAAAAATTTAAGTGTCGTAACAAAAGATGTATTTTATCTAGAAGCGAATGCTCACCCAGACCTGCCTGAAACGCCTCGTGTAACCACACCCCCACAACTTGACGTCAGCTCGTGGAGTAATTTGAGTTAAACCGCCCAAATCTACATGCAAGTAATCTGGGCGGTCTTGTAAATCTCATTGTACCGCCGCCGGAGCAGCCATGTCGTGGAGACGCTGTGTGTTCCGTTGCCAAAAGAAAGCCTCTTTGTTTTCTCTGCCAAAAGATGAGTCAACAAAAACGAATGGTTACATTTTATTTTCAACACTGTTCCAGAGAAGTACAATGAAAAAGTGCTAGTTTGTGCGGAGCATTTTAACGACGATTGCTTCACTAATCTGGGAGCGATCAAACAGTGGCGGTTCTAGACTACTGTAACTGGCCAGGCAGGGGCCACTTATGCTTTTAGGGGGCACACTAACATGTGTCATGATTAATTTTCAGTCATTTTTCACTGTCATGTATTACTGTTTTCTCTAAGTAAACTAATAAGCTAATAAAACAAGTTCAGCTCCAAATTAATGTTCCATAGTCATTTATTTCACAACACATTGTATATAGTCAAAATAACAATGACAACAATAATAACATTTAGGCACTTTTCTGCATCTTAAATTTCACATGGAATTTCAGGGTTACAAAAGTTGTCTCTCTGCACAACTAAATCACCTTGCTGATGGGTCCTCTGTTCTTCTGGACTTTCTTCATTCTCTAAGCTTTTGTGCATTTCTGACTCTTTTTCAGAAGCATCTTCTTTCTCCAGCCTTGACTGACTATTATCTTTAGTTCCCTTTCTGTCGGTCTCTCGACGTTGTGTCGAACCGACAGAATGGGGTTTGTCTTGAGAACCTATCATCTTCTGAGTATTTAGAAAAGGCCAATGAAAATTGGCGAATGAAATTTGCATGCCGGGCTCCTCCCCGGATGTCCGGGTATAAGAGGGAAGCCGGCGTGCTCATTCATTCACCTTTTGTTCTTCAGAGCCTACGCATCTGATGAGCTTCTCTACGATCTTCATTCTTTCTGCTGGAATCTACGACGTGGACAGCGGACAGTCCCTTCCTGCAGTGACTCTCCCCAGGGCGTCTCGGCAGTTCCGGAGGTGTTCGAGCAAATTTCCTTTTCTAAAAGAGCAAATTTCTCCAGCGTGGCTTGTCCCGCTGTTCTCATGGGTGCAACACACTCATCGACAGTATAGAATAAACTGTATTGATTACTTGAACTCTGCTAATTCTTTGGGAATGTCAGACCATTTATTTTAATTATAAGGCAAAAGTGCATTTTATCAAACATTCACCCCAATAAATGTAAGTTGCATTTGATCTCATTTCATTAACAAATAAAAATTTTTTAGTGTGTTACACGTTCTCTGGCAGCAGCTGATTCGTTGTATAGGCACGAGTCACGACTGCTTTATATGTAGATTTAACATGCGCAACACCGGAAAATATAGGTCAGTATTTTAATATGATGTGTAATGATATGCATTTTCGTTATATTTTTAAAAAATATGTCCATACCTGTATGATGTAGACGTAATCTTGCTGATTGCGCACAGACTCGACATTGTTTGCGTCTTGCTTGCGTAATCTTCCTTTTGACACAAGCATCATTACTGCCACTCGCAGGACAAACTGTGCATTGCACCCGAAATTGCTCGGTTGTGGTAAAAAATCCCAGAAACGATTTAGGATTTAGAACCGCCCCTGGATCAAGACCGGCCATGCACGGCAGCTTCTGTTATAAAGTGGGGCAATTCCATCGGTTAAGACTCCGTGAGGACAGTCTGGCGCTTCAGATTCACAGCCTGTAAGTATATTTTCATTTTAAAGACTTTGTTACGGACTAACGTGAGTTGAGTTTGTCGTGTGTTTGTGATCTGCAAATGCAGACACGCGCGCAACGTGAAAAAGACAACATAAGTCCTAATAATCAGTAATAATGTCCCAACTAAGGCAGCACATGTCGTGTTTATAATGGGGTTTATTGTCTTTGTTGAGTCGTGACGAGACATGGCGTATCACTGGTTGATCTAGAAGGGCCAAAGCGCTTATTTATCATGTTACCATTCCTGCTGTAATGCAAGCTTTCTCTCTTACACAAACTCTGTATGATGTTTATGGTTGTTTGTTTATAGTCAATTACTCTTAACACCTGATTTTTTTGTTTTTTACAATAATAGTAGTATGTTTTTAAATGTTGTTATAATTTGTTATGATTTCATTACACTGACACCAAATCTTTATAACGTCGTATATAAAAGGTAAAACAGTTAGCTATAGTTTTAAACTATTTAAAGTAGTTTTTTAATAAAAACCTAACAATCCTTAACATCCTGCTCGAGTCGCGCTGGCAAAGTTAATGTATCGGCATGATCTTCATTCTCCGGATCAGATTCGGGCTCGAATTGATAGGGAAGTATCGATGCCATTTTATCACCTGTCATTAGCTTTGAAACCTGATGTTCTGAATTTGGTAAGAGGCGTTACATTTCCGTCACACAATTGCAGTATTCCACCAATCACTACGCAGTAGTGAACTGGCCAATCATAGCACACCTCGCTTTTCAGAGCGATGAGCTTTGTAAAATATCCTCGCGTTTCAGAGAGGCAGGGCTAAGAGGAGATACAAACATGCACGGTATGTGTAAAATACAGCGTTTTTTAACCTTAAATCGTGTATACACATTGTAATACATCTAAAACAAACAATAATATTCGTTTTAGCCGCGTAAAATGACCCCTTTGAAGGAACATGCACACCGCCTCTGGCCCGTACCAATTGCATGAACAACACGGGAATACTGGACCAAACCATTTGCTGTATGTATACTACAAGACTAAGTGAGTATCTGGCAAATGCGAGCATCTCTTTTATAATGAACCCTCTGGACGCATCTAAAGCAGGCACGTATTTTGACATGATACGTGATTGCACATAGTTCACGCGACGAACACATATTTTGCATTTTTGCCTCCCTGGAAGAGAAGTGTCAGAGTGATCATCCAGCTGTTGCTGTCATATTTTGGAGAAAAGACGTTCGGGAATGAAAACGAAAGCATCAGCAGCAGGTCATCTTCATTCAATTTACTGACTGGGAACACTGCAGCACGCAGGCCTAAAATAAACAATGTTATCGTTGTCGTCCGCTGGTGTGGACGCAAATATAGTTATAGTTATAATATGAAAGGAATGGCCGTTTAGACTATGACGACCTGTCACGTCTACTTTGTTTCGCCATAGTTTTAAAACGAACAGAAAATCTTTATAATAACACAATGTGTAATGTTGTTTTGCGACGTTGTTTCTGGATCTGATTCGGCAAAGCATGAATCTTTCACTCAGACCTCCACATAGCACACGCACAAACCAGTGGTGCAGTGTTTACAGACTTTATTTCTTCATAAAAGCAATAGTGACTAGTGACATTTTGAATAAACAGCTTTCAGTGAAAGGAATGGGTTTAGTTTAAGAGAGAACGTAACATAGAATTCGTAACATAGTCGTAATTATATACTAAAGCTTACATATGATAAGACATCCACATAAACATGTAAAACAAGTAAATATCAGTGGATGCAAGCAACAATAAATACATTTGGCAGTAATTGCAAAATAAATAAGGCAACAACATTTTGTTTGTTAATATATCCAGGTAGTAGATCAGCCTTTCCTTGAATGGAAAGTCGTCACACTCATTAAACCTCTTACAGGTAGAAAAAGGAGACCAGAAAAGGTATAAACATGAAAATAGCCATTGCATCCTTTTAATTTTATTCCAGTGATGATAGTAAAAACTAAATGTCACCAGTACAGCAACAGTTACCTAAAAAGTCAAGTTAATTTAGTAAGTAATCAACTGTAAAGCAAATGTAGCAATGTAGTTAAACTTGAAATATTTGTGACATAGTGAAGTTGAAATATGTTCCATAGGTATCTGTTTTACTTGTTTGTCTGGTCTCTTGTCTTTGCATTATTATTAATGTATGAATTTATGATATAAAACTGTCCATATTATATCAAGTGCCTCAAGTGCTTTACATCATATTAATATCTGCTTTAAAAATTAGTGAAAATGTGTGGCCTTGTATGTGATAGCACTTTGGCACTTGACAATGAATTTATAACTAATTTCAGACAATATTCAATTCAATTCTATCTTACAGGCTAATCATCAAACCACCCCACCAGCTCCAGCAACTCCATCAGTCCAACGACCCCACTGAGAAACTGCATCACTCTACCAGAAAATTCATCACTCCACTCATTAGCCATCCTGCTGAAAACAAAGACATGGCCGCTAACAAGCGAAGTGAAATAAAATAATAATAAGCTTCTGTCATTTCAGTCTCCGTAACAGACTACCTGCTTAATAATAACAATAACGAAATAATAATCAGTCCTATTGTACATGTGTAGTGTTTGTGGTATTATTTGCCTGTATTAAATAAATAATAAGAACAACACCCACCACAACTGAAACTTGAGACTGCATGACTACAGGAAAATCTCTTGCTTAGACCTCTGACACATTGTTCTCTCTCCTTAGTAGGAGCTGATAGAAGAGTCTAAGTTGTGTGGCACAGTTTAAATTCACCAATGTATCTACGTTTATTGTTAGTATAGTGAACTGCAGTTAGAACATATAAATCTAAGTAGCTATTATCTACCAATACACATTAACTAAAGCTGACTACTACTGGATGTGAGAGATCAACTAATATGCTAAAAAGACAAGAAATGCAGTCATTTCAGCAACAAATGTGGTAGAAAAATACTGAAATAAATGTGCTGAAATTCAATATTTGAAACTATCTATCACCACAAGTCATATTCCACGCCATTTAGCTTCTTTCATTAACATATCAAAGCTTTAAATATGCTTTGTCTTGCGAATCGCATGACATCCTGAAGAAGTAAGCTCAGTAACAAAAGCAAGCTTTATGAATATTTTATGAGATATAGAGTGGCATCAGGTATGAAAAGTAAACTTTACTTACTTGTTGAGTGTGGTCTTGCTGAAAGCGTCCCTCTCTGTTTTTGAACCGATGCAGGCACACTGCGTTGAGCTTCTCGAGTCATTTCAGTAAGGAGCGTTTTGATTGGTGGATCAAAAGCTCATCGCGATTGGCTGAACAGGCCATCCTTAAAAAAAAATTACGCTTGAATCTCACCATGGCAGGACAGTCTCAAAAATACCCCACACAAATTCAAAGCAATCCACACACGTATGACGATTTGCAAATGCAGATTCACCAATCCATAACTACATGTAACAACATTCACAAATGTTTATTGGAAAGTAATTCAAGAACATGATATATACATATTTGTGAAAACATTCTGAATTTATTTCTGCGAGATATATTTGTGTGAGCATTTGGGGTAAATGTTTGTGAATTCATGAATTGTGTTTTGAATTTACGAATCTGATTTTGTGAATGTGAATTGTGCTGTGAATTTATGAATTGTGTTTTGTAAATGTATTATTTTTGAGACTGATCTGTCTCCATACCTTAGAGGCTGTGTCCACCGAGGCGTTTACGCCTGCGGCCGGCGTGTTTTTTCAATTGTTTTCAACGAAAACGCCGCGCTTTCAGCCGAGCTTCTGCCGTTTTCAGCCGCGTAAATGCGCCTCGGTGGACACAGCCCCTTACTACTCGGTGTATAGCAAATAAAGTCTAGTTTTCAATCAGTGCACCAACAGAGAATTCAGAGGGCATTATAAATAAACAAACCCTTATTATTTTGAAACAACAGGGAAATAATTGGAACAAAATATGTGCTAAATAAATTAAAATCCTAATATGTATATACAGTATCTCACAGAAGTGAGTACACTTCACTTGCCATCGACTCTGATAAGCACTTTATACGAGTGCTGTCCGTCACTTCTGCTGCCAGCTTCGATTTTGAAATGGCATTAGGCTTGTTCGACTTGAATCGGCGCCGCAAGATCCGACAGGCGGATGACATCAAAGTACCGCGAGAGCGATTCGAATCCAAATATTTTATGGTTTTTCGAATGGCTCTTGTGGTACTTTGATGTCATCCGCCTGTCGGATCTTGCGGCGCCGCATCAAGTCGAACAAGCCTATTGGCAGTCCCGCTCCGACTGCGTCACGCTAACCTCTGGAGCGCGATCATCGGTAATTAAAACATTATGTGCTCTAGTGGTGGGCGATACTGTAAAATTTGGTATCGATCCGATACCAAGTAAATGCAGGGCCAGTATTGCCGAACTTACATTTACTTTCCTGTAGCTGAAGTGTCATGATTTATCAGATGAATGCATCATTAATCAAAATCTGAAATACATTTTCATGACCACTAAAATATTTTGTGATTTGTGCTCTTAATGTCCCTGTAGGCTAATTAATCATGTGCATGTTAAAACACAGGGCATATTTTAAACCAAATAAATATATTTATTTATTACTGTAATAAAATTTGCAAACATGAACTTTGCAGCAAATTATTATTGGAAAATGGTAATAATAACAGATTGACAGGACAGAAAAACAATATATAACAAAACAATTTCTCCCTATCCTAGTACTACTTCTCTAGCTTTAAAAAAATCAAAGTGCACAAAATTATTACTGAAGAACAAAGATTTTAAAACTTCTTTTCCGTTTTTGTTCAGTGTTATATTTAGACACACTAATAGAACAAATTAACATGTCTCCCTTTCATTACACTTTTTTTAAGTGAATTTATGAACAAAGTTCACACAATTGTTTGAAAAACAAAGTAAATTAAGTGCTTAAATAATATAGTACTTTAACTCTCAATCTTTGGCTTTTTACCCCCAAAGCCCTACTGCCACACATCGCAGTGTTTTATTCGCGTCAGTGAAATAACTCCACACGATGCTCATCTTCTTTCTCTTCTGTTCAAAGATATTAATATTAACAACATGCGCAACTGCTGTTACAATGAATGGGGAGGAATGACAGCCTGTGTGCAGGTGCAATAGATGAGGCGACCTCGAAAAAGGTGATTTTTAGTGCAATTTAAGCTTAGCAAACCAAAGTTATGGTACATGTTTAACTATTGATCGGACATATGCTGTTTAGTTGTGCTTTTTGCCAGCAATTTTAGAAATATCTACCTTCCCCCATGTGTACCTAGGTACCACCAAGGTGCTCTAACCTTTTTACTTTGTGCATGTGTGTGCTTCGTAACTTTGAATAAAACACATTAGAACGGAGATAAAACGTGCCTCTAGTGGACATTCCACTCCAAAGATGCACCTGGAGCTACATATTTCACGTTGTGCAGAAATGTAGGCAGAGGTACGTATTTACAATGAGTCTGGGCTGTTATTAAAATGACCATTTCTGACTGTTTCAATGGTCAGCCCTCGGGGTCTCCCTCAAAAGCGGGGCCCCAGGCAATTGCCTGCCTTGCCGTCCTCATAGCCTCTGCTCCCAAGAACTCCATTGCTCATCAGGATTACTGAGATCATCAACCCGGTGCTTGGAGATCTTTTTCATTGTATTTTTTAAGCATAATATTTTTAGTGTGAAATCTAATAGTCACAATACCATATATTCATGGTATGTTCTATAATCTGTCAAATATTAAACCATCACCCTCTGTAAGGTTAGATAACCCATTTAAGTTCAGGAAGAATGTGAAGATTAAGGTTGTGGTTAAAATTAAGCTAATATCATTTCAAATTTGAATTCAAGTCAAGTCTTTTAATCAGTATTTCTTTTCACTTCTTGATAATCTGCCCTTCATGGTCTCATATGATCCTCATAAAGTCTCTAGAAAGTTAATATTAAATGACAATGCACTTTCAATATGGGAGTTTTTTGTCCTTCACACATTTGCTCTTATAGTCTCTGAGTTTGTGTGTTATCCAGTCCATCTTAAAATTTTTAGCTTTCATCCAAGAGTTATTTTCAAGCTGCGTTTTGCAACATTAACAATTAATTTTAAGGTTCAAAACTGGAGAGTCACCTTTGTTTTCTGCCACATGCATAATCTCTAATTGCAACAATAATGTCAGTTCATAACAATTATTGTAGCTTTTCTAAACTGTTTAAGATAGACATATAACATTTGTTTCTCTGTCTTAGTCATGGACAGCTTTAATTTACAGTATGTTTTGTTTGTGTATAACTGACTGTGATGGCTGAATATTGAGGCATTTATTACAAATGATGATTAATTATCATAGAGTTTTCAAATTGCGAAGGTAATACGTTTTGTTTGTCTTTAGACAGAGCAGCCAGTTTGTTTTGATAGATATCCTCCACATGAAAAATATTAATATCTACGATATATACAACTACGTATATATTTCCTTTACAAATGCTTATATACAGTATAAACATATATCATTGGCTTACGTGTTTGCGATTTGTTCACTTTGTCATCTCCCATCCTGTGTTAATAGGCACCTTTTCTGTCTTTCTGTGCACAGCAGGCCTTCAGTGCTTCTGGCCGATGGCTGGAAGTGGCAGCCAGCCAGAGGTGCTGTTATTTTTTTTACTGCTGTCGATAAGACTCTGAAGTGGCAGTAGCCCACGCCGAAAGCTGATTGGCAAGACTCGCCCCGTGACTACAGTAAGTTATGGTGTGACAGGGCTACAATTAAAAAGGTCAGGTTGAACCTCATACTTTTAGTAATATGTTGGTTTTAAATTGTGAGTAGAGGATTTCGGTTCAAACTCATTGATAATTTGATGCAATCCATTGATGCACTTTTCTGATTAAATATGATTCATTATTTTAATTTTTCTCTACTTTTAAAAATGGGTGAAGTACATCTTTAGTGTTTAGGTAAGACTAATCTGATAAAAACTTTATTTAAATATCATGCTATTATAACAAAGTATATTACATATTGACTTCAACCAATCAGATTATACATTTGCATTTTATCAATGATTCGCTTCAGGTCAAACTTCCAAATATATTACATCATTCGTCAAAATACTCTCTAAAATGAATAAAGCAATTGACTTTTGCTTGTATTTGAACAACTGTGTATACAGTACTTTTACCCTTACAGAGCCTATTTGTTAAGAGGTATTCTTTGTCAGTTTTACTGGGTACATTATGCAGTTTGCAGGGAAAACTGTATAAATGTGTAATTATGTCCATGTATTGTTATCTTACCGTATGTTTAGCTGCACATCTGTACTGAAAGCTGTGTGCGATATTCAGCAACAGTGAACAACAACATCTGGGCAGCCCTGTTTTATGAGGGAATGTGATAATAGCTGTTCAGCTTGTGTGCAGGAGTTCAACTGTGAAAGCAAATCAATTGATTTATAAATGTCTAAATTACTATATAATTCTCTTAGCTTGCATGTAGATTATGGATTGCACGCCTGCGGCAGAAATAAGCGATTTACAATGTTCCTTTACAGAGCTGCTGTTGCATGTATTGTTAATGGGAAATCATTCGTAATATCACACCGAAGACAAGTTTAGTATAAAACTATTAATTTAAGATGTTACCTTTTATAGAGTGATTCAGAACCGTAAATTCTTAAATGATGTCATGCAATACAGATCAATATCCATAATTTAATAATATTATGTCTACGAAGTCCCCCAACAGCTTGCAGATAAACAGAAGAGCTCCACAGCAGGACTATCTAAGCACCAATGTAACGTTAGGCAGCGTTTTAAAACGCCTGGATCATTAAGGGGTCCCATGCTGCTTGAGGATTCAAACACCACACACTCCCTCCAGAGATGTGACCTTCTCACTGGTCCCCAGGCAGCCTTCCTCATTACTCTGCTCACCATTCTGGAGCGAGACTTACATATAGTGAAACCCTGAGATTCCAGTTGCCATGTCAACTCTCCCAGTATGTGCCACAGGGGATTTTCCAGTCTTGGTGAGATGTGACGTGCTAGATGTACTGTAATGTAAATGATTCCCAAACTGTGTGGAATGGGGACAGTTGCTAATAATGCAGGAACAGTAGAGTATGGTTTCTGGGCATAGTTCACCCAAAAATGAAAATTCTGTCATCATTTACTCAGCCTCAAGTTGTTTCAAACCTGTATACATTCTATTGTTCCACTGAATACGAAAGATATTTGTAAGAATGCTTGTAACCGAACAGTTCTGGGACAGCATTGACTTCCATAGTGGGAAACAAAACTACTATGGTAGTCGATGACGTACTTCACTAAAATCATAGCCAGGTAAGCCACGTCCGCTCTCATAGAGGTCATTTTTCACCAAGTGACAACGATGTGTTTTGTGAGAAAACGATTGAATTTCAGCGAACCGACAGCACTAGAGCTGACCATTGGTGTACCTCTGTGATCATGCCTCGAGTAAGTGCGAAAGTTTACTTACATAGCTTTTTTCCTATTTGTGCATGTAGTTTGAAACAGAAGGCCTGAAGTCTCCTTTTTTGTTGTCGATGTATGACGTAGTGTTCGGATAATTTGTTTCACGTTGTTGACCGTAATCCTATATGCATCTTGAAGTGACCGAGTGAAAAATGCCATTGTTCCCTATGGACGCTATGTGCGCCGGATGTAACAGAGCTGGCTGAGATTTGCGCGGAAATACGTCATCGCTCTGTGTGCATGTACCCCATTAATAGTTCATATGTATAAGTAAAACCCACACTGTGGAGTATTTTTCTTTGAAAATATTGAGGAGTTAATTAATCTTGAACATTTTCACCATAACTAAAAGCAGCTTTGGGCGTCTTGCCAAGATGTCTTTTTCAAAAGCAGTTTTCAGTTTCATATGGTTCTACAGTTGAATCCTACCTAACATGTTTGGCTGACGCATCTTTATTCCTACCAATAAAATATAATAATTTGATCAAATGTTGTCCACTCATTCCAAACTGCACTCAACTTGTTTACTGTAAAACTGGCATCGGTTTGCATATATCAAAACTCATAAAAGTCAGTTAAAAGTCAATCCTTTTCACATCACAAAGTCATGCAATGATTAATTTATGCTCCACAGTCTTAATTACAAGGTCAGATCCATCATGTGATACTATACAGAGAGAAAACTACAGAAATCCTATGGCAAGGGTGTGTTGTTTATCTGTCAGGAGTGTCTGGCGGTGATAGCCCAGAGCCAGCTGCTCTCTAGAGAAGCTCTGAACCGTGGCAATAACACTGAGCTGGTATGGAGCCAGACGTCAGGAGAAATGTGGGAATGATAAGGTTGAAGAAAAATGAACGCTAGAGAGTAAATTGTAATGTTTCTTCAGGACATGCCCAGAGGTGCTTATTTTCACAGGTTTCAGATGTTTTTCTGAATGCTTTTTACACAAAGTAGTAAGTACAAATACTTATGAATAAGATATGAACGTACAGTATTAAAACATTATGTTAATGCAATGTCTTCAGTTCATTCTTTCGAGAGTCTGTAAACAGTTGTGTGAAACTGTGTGAAAACTTTTTATTTTTTCTCTCGTGCCATCTGAGTGAGTTGTACTGCATTTTTTGTTTTCGCCGCACACTTCAACACACAGCCAAGAGCCTTTATTGTTAAGAGACCTTCAGTTTGTAAAAAGCCACTATATAAAATGTACTTACTTTTATTATTATTATATAGTGACCATGACTTAAACAAGCAACATTTAAAAACTGGGAAAAGGTGATTTTATTGGTTTTGTTAGCTGATGTTAATGTGATAAATGAGTCATGTCAGCATCTTGTTATCATTTTGCGTTCCTCTCAAACAGCCTTCAAGATTAAATTATGTGTGTTCCTAAATATCTTAGCGTATTAATCTTCTTAAAGGCTAGTGGGCGAGAAGGCTCTGTTTTGAATGGACCAAGTGTAGCTTTTGTTTGAAGGAATAGTTCGCTTTAAATTCTGTCATTATTTATGCACCTTCATATCGTTCCAAATCCGTAAGCCTTTCACAACGTTTTTACAGCTTCAAGTGGATGGAGGGGGTGATTCCTGTCAAGCTTCAAAAAGAACAAAACACACCTTCAGAGTATACCAGAAAAGTAGTTACTATGATTTGTGTGCTGTTCCAGATCTTCTGAAAACATTTAATAGATTTGTGTGAGGCACAAATCTAGTTTACAGTAAATCATAATTCACTCACAATCTGAAACTCAATAATCTTAATGTCACTGTGGCTATACTATAACTATTTGTTCTTATTTATTTTATAATCCACACATAAATCGTGGATTTGAAACAACTTGAAGGTTTTTGGGTGAACAAACAGTCAGCTTTTTGCTTTAGAGTGAGGATCTTATAGTGAAAACATTTTTGGATCTTGTATCACTCTGTATCGTCAGATATGGAACACAGGCAAGGTGGGTCTAAGAATGTACCCTTCACAAGCCAGAATGATCACTGGCAGGTTTAGACTTAATACACAAAATAACCATGCACAATATCATATAACTTATAAAACATATTCATTCATTTTTAGTTTCTGATTTTCTAGACTGAAATGTTTAAATTAGTTTTCCTTATACTTAAACTGTAAAGTGTGTTTACAGAGTAGCCACATTACACATATTTTACAGTTCAGTTTTTCTTATTAGATCTATAGCTATGGTTTCTTGGTTTACAGGAAATGGGTATTGGAAAATATCTGAAATGGTTTGCTAAAAACCATGCGTGAACTCTCTTTCTCCGAAAGAAATGTCACTTAGTTTAAATTTTAGTCTAATTACAGTACATTTATTTAAATGTGGAATAAATTGGTTCCCCTGTTATTCTGCCAAATCTTGCTTTGTCTTCCTACTTCTATCTGAAACATAACTCCACTTTGTTTACTTCTCTAACGTGCTGTTGATCAAGTGCTTGCGGGCGGAATCAGTGTTGTATCCGCGTGCGCCTTTTCCGAGACGATGTTAAAAGCATTTCTCCATTGCACAGTTTGCGACCCGTATCCATTAGTGTCGATGCATATTTATGGAGGCTACACATCCGTGTACATCCACGAGCGTCTGTTCCTAACTCCGTTGCTCTCTGTTCTCTCGTCTCATGCAGTAGTCTTTTGTTTAGAGCACGGGGATCATTTCACAACGCTGCAATTACCAGTTTCGCATCGATTTCTGCTGCCATCGTGCCCAGAACAGCGCTCAATTACTGGGAAGACTTTCTCGGCATGGCGCTTCGCCCACACGTTTGCAAACCGGAGTCCTGTTAAAGTAGACTAGACTACAGGGTACACTATATAGACCGTCGATATGCTGGACCATCGCTTCGGTCCTGACGCTCCTGCATCCTTGTCGACCAATCAGAGCCGCGATAGCGCTCCGCCCCTCCCGTTTCTCTCAGACATGTGATCCGAAGCGGTCTGGAAACCTGCCGCTCGCCTCCAGCGCGTTATTGTGGTAAACAGGTACGGAGGAATGGAACTCCGCAAGTCTCTGACAAACTCACAGCGCTTCGCGAGCGCACGGATCGACGACAGTCAGTCTATCTGACCGCACGTTGCTTCCTCCGTGGATGTTATAACTTCGGCGCGTCACTCGAATGGGATATATGCCTTTTGCCCCTGTATTTCTGTTTCTCCAAACCACCTCTTGCGTCTTTTTTAGTTTGCTTTTTGTTTTCGCCTTTGAACATTTTGATTACCGATCACCCGGCACGCTTCCTTCCCGATACCATCTCCACCCCTGCCATCGCCTTCACCACTTCAGCACCCAGACCTCTCTCATTCCGCATCTGCACCCTCTCGCTTCGGGCGGATCCTCCGGTCATCCAGAAACACCCGCTTCATGGGGCACACTTCTTTCGTCGGAAAATGTCCCTCTCTTGGCTCCTGAGCTTACCGGCCAAGTTAATCACATTAGGACCAGGGCTGCCGTTGTGCGTCTGTGAACTGTATCGGGGAAACTGAGATGGGTGTCTCGGTGGCGGCGGCCCTACACGAGCCCCGAAGTCCGCATCAGTGGAGCCGGATAGTGGGACATTGGGTATGGATTGCTGTCTTGTCCTTTCTCGCCACTTTCCCGGTGCAACAACTTGGCGCTTTCCCGTCCTCTCTCAGCGACTGTCAGACTCCAACTGGATGGAATTGCTCGGGTAAGATGTTCAAGTGGTCCGCTGCTGCTGTCCTGTCTGTTTCTTGCGTTGAGAGGAATAGAGTTCACGTTCACCTAACTACTGGAAACGGCCGTTTATTACTATATTATAGCAACACAGTGAAGTTATAAACGTATGGAAATTATATGTGCTGCGATGCAAAGCTTCTAAAAATCACTGCAGCTAAAATATGTTAAAGACTGTTTTTGTTTTAAAATGGCTCTTCATTAGTCATTAGAGAAAATAAATTAATATAGCCCATTTCCATATAATTACGCACAGTAATTAGATAATGTTTTTAGTGTAACAAAAATAAAAAAGACAGTGAAACCGTCTTGTAGCGTAGTCGATTTGTTCCTTGTATTTAGCCAAATGCATTTAACTGTTATTTCACTCATTAATAGAAACTTGGTTTTTGCAATCTCGTTCGCACAGTTGAAACGGTGTTTACTGACAGTAAATTATAACTCATTTACCAGACATTCATTTACCTGTTTTTCAAGTTCAGTACGTTCAAACACCTCTCCGTTGCTGATCATGCTTCCCATTTATTTTCGTTTTTAAAGTGCGTTGTCTCTGTAACTAATGCATTTTCTAAAACAGTTTTTCCTCGATTTCTCCCAAAATTAAAACACACACACACAAAACAAAGATAGCAATCGCACATACAACCTAAAATCGCCGTTTTTTAATGCTTAGCATGGTTAGTAAAATTATTATTATTATAGTAAATTAGTTGTAATCATGTTTTTTGGCACATTTACTTTTGTATTAGCATAGCTTTTCTGCATATGTTATGGTCTATGTGATGAGATAGTAAATGTACAATAGTTTTACAAATAAATTACGTTACCCACGTAACTATGGTCAGTTTTCGTAATGGTAAAAATACATTTGACACTTATTTTTTTCACCGTAAATCGAACTGCAAACAATCAAATGTTTCCGTGCTGCGAAGATTTAAAGTTCTCTGTCAACTTTCATTGTTTAAGAAACAATGTGTTTTAGAAAGCAGATTTGGGAATTGTGCCTGTATAATTGTGAGGGTACATCCCGTCGTAGGCTCGGATATGAAGTGGGTTTTGATTAGGATTGTCTCACTGTCAGCAGCGCCGTTCAGATGATTGCGGGTGCACGTGAAATACTCATCATGCGCGCCCTGAGGCGTGCGGAACTCGTTGTATATCTTTGCTCAGTTTCTCGCCATGGCGCCTGACTATCAATCAGCAGCTCACCGTGGGCAATTAGGTGTCGTTCCAAAACGTCTATCCTTGCCTCTTGTTTGCACTTTGGTATACAACTCATGGCAATGGCATGCGTTAGACGTGGGAAATTATACCACAGACATGCCTTTAGGCCACTTCAGTGTTTCCACGATTTACAAAAACAATGATAATAGCTTATTAATGATCCTAGTAAAACAAATTAAATGCAATCATACAGTCTTTGTATAGACCATGCAACATAACACTAGTTGCATGAATCAAACAGGTTAACTGTGAGTGGGTGGCCTAGTGTTGATTTTTCAAACATGTTTTTAATGGCAAAACTGTTTAGTGACCATTATCCAAACATGCGTCAATCACAAAATGAGTTTTGCAATTTCTGAAAGCACTGAATTAGGATAGTGTGCATATCAAATCAGTGCAGATACGTTTTTGCATGTAGGCTATTTGCCAGATTTATGTGTAACTTTTGTTATGGAGTAAAACATACATTAGAGCAGCGGTTCGTAATCCTGGTCCTCGCTACCCCCTGCTCTGCATATATGCTTTTCTTACCGCTTCGGAGGTTTGTTCAATACGCCCCTTAAGAGCCCTGCAAAGTAAACATCACTAGATAGTCTGCCATAATTCCAGTTCGAAATGGGCGTACAGTATATCTTCCATCCAAAGGGCACGAAGAGTAACTACGCAAATCTCAAGATTACGGTTAAATAACACTTCAAACTTCCGTAGTAAGTTTTGTCTGTGCGAGGACGCTGCAGGCAGTCGGTTTGCGCAAATTCGTGTTCTTAAGTAAACTTCAGCCGATTTCCTGTGTGCAGGGAGTAGAGAGCAGTGAACACTGTTCAGGGGCACGTCAATGGGAACGCATTTCATTCATTGAGCTCTCTTCTAACGAGCTGGCTATTTAAATCAGGTGTGTAAAACAAAAGAGAGACACAAAATATGCAGAGGGGTCGCGAGGACCTCGATTAAGAACCGCTGCATTAGAGGAATCCATTTATTGGATAAAATTTACAAGACTGAATGTTATAGCGTGAATTGGGCATTAAACACATTAGTAGTGTCCAGAGAAACAAATGCAAGCCAGCTGTACAGTCAACAAGCTGTCTAATGTGCACTGTGGCAACAGACACACGGAGTGTAAATAATTTTGCAAAGTAATTGCTTAATCACTGATATATCTTCCCTGTTCTTGGCAGTAATCGCTGTCGGCTCTGCAAAGTACTTTTTTTCAATTTCATGTAGGCGTGAAAGACACTATCTTAAAAATAAGTCACTACGTAAGGGAAGAAAGCTTTTATTTGTATTGTTCATACTGTAGATATATGGCCCTCTGAAAGCTTTTTTTTTAGTGATGGCTGATCATGGCTCACTAAAGGGTTTTATAATAAGATGCAATAGAAACAAGCACAAATTTAAGGTGAGAATACACGGCAGACCTTCCTGGATTTTATGAGACAACCAGTAGTGCATTACAACCGATTAATATGCCTTTCACGATGTTTGTTAATAGCTTGACATTTTGTAGCAATTTTTTTCAGTTTAAACTCTAAAAAATGCTGGGTTGTTTTCAACCCAACATTGGGTCAAATAAGTACCCAATCATTGGATTAAATTGACCCAATTGGTTAAAACAACCCAGCATTTTGGATTGAAACAACTCTGCATAAATTCATTTATAACCCAACAGTTATGTTCGTCCCTTTTGACCCAGCGCTGGGTTGAAATCACTACAGGAAGTTTTAGACCACTAGATATTTGAAAAGAGAAATCAGAACAGACCTAAAAATAAAAAGTTGTCATTTACCTACCTTTATGTTGATCCAGATTCATGTCTTTCCTCTGTGGTACACAAAATGAGAAATGCGAGGCTGTCAGTCATAAATGTTTTGTTTCATGGAAAAGTCATATGGGTTTCGAACAACAGATGTTTGTTGACTAGGCGTGCATGGCCGGTATGAGATTTTGACAGTATGATAACCCTTTAGCAAAAGTGTCACGGTTTCACAGTATTTCAATTACAACAATGTGTTATTTTCAAATGTCTACATATACAAACTTTTCACAACTGGACACAAATTCATTTTATTTTTAACCAACATTCATAGAACATATATGTACATTTTTCGGTATCACAGAAAATTTGAGTGGTTTTGAAACCTTGACTCTTTCAAACCTCGGTATTGGTATTCGGCACATGCATATTGTTGACAGAAAGTTTTATTTGGAGCAAAATAATCCTTTAAGGGCATTGTTTGATATTCCTTAAAGCTAAAAATATTTTCAGCCGACAACAATGCCTGAAGTTTGCATTACTCTTTAATGGCCAGAAAAATGGTCTGATGCCTTAGGAGCTGTGTCTAAACCTCACCTTTGCAATATTTGTGTGTCTGCCAGCTTGTTTCCTTCAATTATTCACCTCGCTGGCAAGGCAGAAAGAACATTCAGTATCTCCCGCGATACTCTCCCGTCTGGCACCTTGTGAGACGTAACGTTGGCTCATTTTTCTTGTTTGTTTTGATAAAATTACGATGGTCTCTGGGAGAGAGGCGAAAACTGCAAGACCAGGTGCTTGAGCCAAACAAGTTTTCTATTTCACTGTAGACAGAAGAGCAAGAAAAAGCAGCAGGAGATATCATAACAGCAGCACCTTCACTTACCTTTGTTAGATTGAGTGCTCCAACATCGATAAATAGGCATTGTTGTCTAATTATAATATTTCAAGTGAAATGTTTAATTAATTTAGTTTATGGTCCTTTATATGCATTTGTGTGACAACAATGAAGATGTATGCACATTCTCTAAATTGAATCCATAAATCCACCCTTCACCATGTCATAGAAAAGCTAAAGCTATAACTCACATCTCATTTGTTTTAAATTGCCATTCATTAACCACTAAATAGCTTTTATGCAAAAGTGTCCAAGTCATAGAACAAATTATGTTACTCCAAACACCCATTTCCAAAAGCAGGTACCAAGGTTATAGCCATTAGAAAGTTTTTCTGCATTATAGTTTTAAAATTACTTTTTTTAATGACTTGTTACAATGCTGTTTTCTTTTGAATGTTTATATTTATTCTATTAATGACACATTTCAGGCGAACAGCATTTTAAAAAAAAACTTTTCCAATTGCAGTTAAATGTGCAGAGACACTGTATGTTAAGTATGCATTTCATATGTCTGGTGTGTTACAATCTGGTCCATAGTGAATGGACTGTGGGTAGCCACTGGAAATGCCATCT
Source organism: Triplophysa rosa (assembly GCF_024868665.1). Lineage (NCBI taxonomy): Eukaryota > Metazoa > Chordata > Actinopteri > Cypriniformes > Nemacheilidae > Triplophysa > Triplophysa rosa. The sequence goes on from NC_079895.1 coordinate 13,949,989, forward strand.
GATGCTTCATAGTTTGATTTATTTGTTGTTTTGTGGATTAAATGTGATTTGAATGAAAACGATGTAATATAAATGTGTTTAATAATATAAATATAATAAGTTTAAAGGGGTCATATGATACGGCTAAAACTAATTTTATCGTTTGATTTAGATGTAATGCAATGTGTATACATGATTTAAGGTTCAAAAACGCTGTATTTTCCACATACCGTGCATGTTGTATCGCCTCTTTACCCCGCCTCTCTGAACGCTCTGAAAAGCGAGGTGTGCTATGATTGGCCAGTTAACCAGTGCGTAGTGATTGGTCGAATACTGCAAGCTTGCAACGGAAATGTAACGCCTCTTACCATATTTGGAACATCAGGTTCCAAAGCAATTGTACTGACAGGTACGCCCACCTTACTTGCGTATACATTTGGGCGGTCTTAGTCAAATCATACCACAAACTGACGTAGATTTGTGGGGGTGTGGTTACACGAGGCGTTTCAGGCAAGTCTGGGTGAGCATTCGCTTTTAGTTAGAATGCATCTTTTGTTCCAACACTTTAATTTTTGCAATTTTACGTGTCTCATACATGCATGGGCAACTTATAACACACCACAGAAAAACACGTATTCGCGCCATTCGCAACTCCTGTCTCCTCTACACCCATAAAGTGGTGTGTGGTGGGCATTATGGTGCAATATGGATGCTGCACATTGGTGGTGTAACGAATTATATAAATGTAACGAATTATATGACCCCTTTAACATTATGTGCTAAATTCAGAATGTCACAGCCTGTTTTGATATAAATTGTTGGGAGGTTAAATGTAGTATTTTCCTTGCTAGTGACAGCTCCAAAGAAAATCGTCTGAATATGATTGTGATCAGTCAATGATCATCGAGTCTTGTATCATTCGGGGTGTCATTTTTACTATGATGTACCTTACTGTTTTTTTGTCTGTGGTTTTCATACATACGGAAAGTCTATATTAGATGCAGTACGGGACGAGTTGCTTTGACATGTTTTTGTGGCATAGTACACTTTGTTTAGGATGAAATATTTAATATCCTGTTTGGTGTCTCTAATCATAGCCCTGTGACTTCAAGGAATGGCTTTGAGGAGTTTTTATTACATTTTTGAGGAAGTGTTTTTTTACTCTTGTTGTTGTTCATACATACTATAGAAAGTACTAACTTCAAAAAGAATAGCAAAACAGATCTTATCTGTCCATGTAGACAGCTACTGAAAGATTGTCCTGCCAGAGAGACTTTAAAGAGAGCAGAACAAAATTCCATTCCTCTCACGGTATCTCATCGTTGTCCTGAAGCTTGTTTTAAACAGACTCCCAAAAGCTTATTCAGAGCTAATAAAATTTTCCGAGTAGTGTTTTAACTTAAAAATCTGTTTAAGCATTTAAAGTCCTTTCAGGGCGCTTAATGAAGAAATTAATAAAATGGCAAGCACATCGCTGCGTGTTTCCAGAACTCATTTCCTCTAGTGTGGCCTGGTTACTTTCCTTAGAGGTTTTACTTTTCCAGCCTAACCTTATATGGCAGTGAACATTTTGATGGACTCCAGAACAGATACTCTCAAGCAGGGGTGTGCAGACCTGGGGGGAACTTGAGCTGCTTCCAGAAGGGAATTGAAAAGACTTAGAATTTGTGACTTGAGTATGTATTGGTATTGTCAGTTTGTTTGGGTTAATATTATTGATGTTAAATGACATCCAGTGTAATATGAGTTAGAAAGAAAACATTTCTAGTTTGGTCCAGATGACGCTTTTCTGATGAGGGTTTGGGGATAAAATTGGGGGTATTCAGAGAACAGACTGTTCGGATTGACTCAAATAAAAAAGTCCAGTGTCAACCACTATTATTCATGTTAGTGTTTGGTGGTGCATTGTGAACCTTTCTGAAATTATTGACTTGTTGGCAATTCACATGATCTTGAGGATGCAGTGGCACTAGGTGTTATTTTAAAGAAGTTTGCTGTTACAGTGTCACTACCAGATGCCACTGCTGTAGATTAATTGGACTAAATAGGGATTTTCCTTCTTGGACCTAGTGAGAGAAAATATATTTTGACTCAAATCTCCATGTTCTTTTCCTCTAGCATTGAAGGGATGGTTCACCCAAAAAAAGAGTATTCTGTCATAATTTACTCACCCTCAGGTTGTTTCAAACCTGTGTAAATTTCTTTGTTCTGCTGAAAACAAAGGAAGATATATGAAAGAATGTCAGTAACGAAACAGATCTCGTCACCTCCTCCTAGTTGTGTAATCTTGTATGGCTCAAGCATGCGCTCTGATGCTTCTGCATGTGTTGTGAGGTCAAGCTCTGTTGTGACAATAGAAAGGCAGCCAAGCCTAAGAGTTTTGAAGCAATGCCTTACATCTATATGACTTAAAGGACTGTGTTTACATGGTCCTGATACACAGTTTTACCCAAGTTTTAGACTTAATGTATGGCAGGAATTCTTATTTTGTCTAAAAGCATTAGTAAACTAATGAGCTTTGGCGAATACACTGACTGGTGGTTGATGCTTCAGTAGGCTCAATTGATTAAATGTCAGTTTATCACCTACTTTAAAACAGATTGTAAACAAGATGATTTTTTTCAAAAATGTTACAGAGATGCAAGTTGAGTATGTACCGCTGATCTAAATGACTGGATTGCACATAGAATGCTAAGCCAGTGGCAGAAAGTGAAGCATCCAAAAGTAAATGAGTCACCATGTTTGTACCCAACCGACAGAGGACTTTAAAAATGAAACCATTTACATGCTTAAATGGATAGTTCACCAAAAAATGAAAATTCTGTCATCATTTACTCTCCCCCAGGTTGTTCCAAAGCTGTATAAATTTTGTTGTTCTGTTGAACACAAAGTAAGACATTTGAAAGAATGTCAGGAACCAAACAGATCTCATCCCCCATTTACTGGCATAGTAGGGAAATAAATGCTATGGGAGTCAATGGGGGGGGGTCAATGTGAGGGGGTGAGATGTGTTTGGTAAGACTATACATGGAAGACTTCAGAGACAAAAATGTTGAACTGTAAAGTAAAGTTTTATTATAATATCTGATCACTTTCTATTAATTCAGTGGACTGTAAGGGCATACAAACCTCGGTGGCTTTAATGTTGTGATTTCATGAGCAATCAAGTTCTTTATTATTGAGCAGCATAATTGCTCAAGGTCACTGTCTGAGCCACACAATGTTAATATAACAACTATCTCACAAGTTTTGCTTTCCTTTCACCCTCTGTAGTGTTTGAGGTCCATCTGTAATTTCCTTAGCCAAAATGCAAATGAAGCACAGGGTTACGTAAGACATCTTTTTACGCTGTTTCTGACCCTGTAGCGGGGGCCCAAAGTAGCTGAATGTCCTCTGGTATTGTCGTTACAATGAGCAATGTTCTGCTTCATTCTAGCTTCCAGGCCTCACTGGATAACATGGGGTAAAAATACTATGTAGCATTTGCTAGAAGCTTATTTGCTTTGACAGCAAAAATCCCAGGGCACACGAGCATAGCCACTGCTTTGTGTCGTGTAGTCTTATTATGATGATGTATGGAGCTTTGAGTCGGAATATATGCAGCATTTTGAGACTTATCATGAGATATTATTCTTTGCATAATGTGTATGTCATTTTTACAATATTATACAAATGATAGCGATGCTTTTTTCTTGCATTATTATAAAAGGTGTCTGTAACAAAGTTCAATGTAGGGAAGGAAGGAGGCGGGAACCGGCGAACATTCATAAAACTTTAATTCAAAAATAAACAAACAATAATACAGAAGTAAAAAGGCCGGCAGCCCCTCACGGACGACTGCCGGCCACACGAACATAAACAAAACTTAACACTTCCGGGCCCGGTCCTCTCTCGTCGGCAGTCCCGTCGCTCGTCCTCTTATGCTCCCTAGCTCCCCGTGAGGCATGCGGGACCGGTGCGCGTACAGCTGATACTCATAATCACTCACGCCACCGGCCCCGCCTTCCCACGGCTCTCGTCCCGCCTTCCTCGCCACATACCCCCATCGCCCCTCACAGGCCGGGGGTACCACCGCGCCTGTGCTTACTCCCCCCGGGGGGCCTCCCTTGAGAGCCCCAGCGCCTGGGGGTACGCACCGACGAGACGAGAGAACGGAGCCGGGAGCACCCCGAGCGACAGGGACGAGAGAGGGGAGAGAGGAAAAAAAAATAGTCCGGTTCCCCGACACGCCGTCGCTCGGTCCTCAGCCAGCCGAGAGGCTCTTCCTCGCGGTGCTATGCTGTGGTGCTGGATGTTCGGTGGACAGCCCGATCCTCCTCCGCCTCCTGCGGCGTGGTCCTGGGCAGCCGGCACTCCGGCTCTCTGCCGACCCACCTGTCCAGGGCAGGCGCGGCGAGGCTCCGGCTGGCCCGATCCGCTCCCTCCATGGCCGCCATCCCACCTCGTCCCAGGAGCACGGCCGCGGGCTCTCCGTCCCCACCGAATCCCTCGATTCCAGCACCACGATCTCGGGCAGCCGCTGGCGGACGCCCTCATCCGCGCTGCCCGAACTCCTCAGCACCGCGAGGCCGCTCGGCGGCGAGGGCTCTTCGACAGCATGTCCCTCCTTCCTCCCGGGTTTCGGCACCAATGTAACAAAGTTCAATGTAGGGAAGGAAGGAGGCGGGAACCGGCGAACATTCATAAAACTTTAATTCAAAAATAAACAAACAAAAACACGGAAGTAAAAGGGCCGGCAGCCCCTCACGGACGACTGCCGGCCACACGAACATAAACAAAACTTAACACTTCCGGGCCCGGTCCTCTCTCGTCGGCAGTCCCGTCGCTCGTCCTCTTATGCTCCCTAGCTCCCCGTGAGGCATGCGGGACCGGTGCGCGTACAGCTGATACTCATAATCACTCACGCCACCGGCCCCGCCTTCCCACGGCTCTCGTCCCGCCTTCCTCGCCACAGTGTCAGATAAGACTGAATGATATAGTGCCTAATAGGTAAACTCATTATTTTGGCGAGTTTGTGTTAAAGGTGCCATGAATTAAAACCACAATTTTAACCTGAGCTTTTGTTATATACAGGTAAGAGGGAATCGTATTCACGCGAACATCATGTAAGTGTCAGAACTGAAAACGCCCTTGTTACTGAGATTACAACTGTTATTGACACCAGGCCCAGCGAACGGCAGGTCCTGGAATGCACCTATCTATGACGTCATTGATCGATTGAACACCGCCTCCACAGGAGAATATCAATGACTACTTCTCTAGCCCTGCCCACTGGTTCGCGCATGACAGTACTGAAGTAACACAAGTTGCGCAGAGCCAGATAGAGCGAGCAAGCAATAAACATGCCGTTAAAGATTGCAAAATATTGTGGAGTCAGTGCCTGGTTGTGGAAGAACGCAGTCGCTGCATAACCTTCCTTCGGATTCCCACATTAGTAATGCGTGGTTGAAGTTTATTTTTAAAAGCGTTCCAGCTTTGTGAACAAGGCAGAGGTCGACGATGGAATTGCGGAGAGACTAAAATTAAAAAGCAGTGCTGTGCCGTCAATATTGGATACGATAGGAATGGCGCAGCAATCTTATGTGAGTATAACATTTTTGTACTATGCGTCACTATTGCTTTGTTAGAGATCGCATGATATGCCCTTTGTAACCTAACGTTACGTCTCTAGCCAAATTCACAGAAGGCTCCAACTAAGTTTACTACGCAAACTTCTATCCAATCATAGCAGTGGGTGTTTATTTCCAAGTCTTCATTTCAGAACGCCCATTCAAACCGATCGTTCGTCGAGCCAGCCTCAAAACCCGGGTAGAAAATAGCCTATTACTTATTGATTTTGATGTTTTTGAATGTAAAAACCACGTGAACGTCATAAGTAGACCTCATACTACAGTATAAAATAATAAACAAGCCCAGTTCATCACACCTTTAAATGAACAGCGGTAAGCTGCTGTTCTCTGAAGAATGAAATTTGGTTTCGACTCAGCGGTGGTCTGTTTTTGGAACAGCTCATCTTAATTGTAATCATTCGAAAGAATCCTCACTGATTTCAATTATCTGCATGCTTTTAATAAATCTTGATTTTTCAAGGTCTGTCCAAAAATGAAAATATTTCACACTTTACTCAGCTTAAAGGGGTGCTGCAACGGTGTGTCATGCATTCTGACTTCTTTACAATGTTAAACGTGCTGTCTTCTCATGCTTAACATGGTCAACTTGTCAAATAACGAGTTGGGCGTATTACGTAGTATTTCTGTGCTCAATACACTCCCCCAGCGATCGTACAGGTTTCGGAAAGTTTTTTTCAAACATATAAAACTGTTTCGTAACACTTTTTCTTAGTCCCTTATTGGACAATTCTCCCAGAAAAGCACGCGGCACGCCCACGCGGCAGCAAGGAGAGCAGGAGAAGGAGCATGCGCAGACGTCACTTTCAGGTGTTTGTTTGTTCACTGCATTTGGGTGATGAATGTTATATAAATGGTGGATATAACGCTTGATTTGGAGATCGTTTGAAACTGATATATGGAGCCGTCCCAGTGCTAAAAGATGCCGGACATGAACCGCATGCGGTGAGTTTTGTTGGCAATGGGTGCGCACGTGCTTTAGTTCAGCCTACCCCTCCCCCCCCGCACGTGCCGTATGCTTTCGGAAAAAATCGTACAGCCGTATCTATCTTTTATAAATGTGATCAAGCTAAATACTCTTTGAAGATATAAAGTATGCAATACTACTCTATAGGTACTCAAGATTATTATGAGATTGGCAGAAACCGCGTGTGTTAGGGCCACTTTAAATATAATAAAAGCTATAAAAGACGCTTGTGCGGCTATTCCGAGAACTTTGTTGTATGCTGAATCATTAATCCTTTACAAATACTTGTTTTATTCCCAATAAGAAAATGGCTCAGGAACAGAAGATGGTCTTTTTGAATGGAGGCACTCATAACTTGATGGACATTTTAGAAGCACTGCCTGCCAACCTGCTGAGATGAAGTGTTTGTTCAGTTAGTTCTGCAGAATTATTTTTATCAAACGTGTCTGAACAAATGTTATCCAGCTTAGGCTAGCCACTGTTTGACATTGCTGTGTATAGGCTACTGTATGCTGAAAGTCATAAAGTTTTCTGGCTTTCATGTGTTGTAGGTGACGATGAACGGGACACAGATCTCTTCCTTTGTGACACCAACACTTGCAAGTTTGATGGCGAGTGTCTCAGAATCGGGGACATAATAACATGCATATGCAACTTCAAGGTAAGACCATTTTCTTTTAAGTCTAGGTCTCTTTTTCACCAGTCAAGGATGTGCTGTGTGACCAAAAACATATATTGCAGTATAAATAGTTGTACATATGACTGTACATGTGAGTGTACAGTATATCACAATATATGTATTTTGCTGAAAATGCAAATGAAAAAAAATTCAAAGAAAAATCTTTGTAGGTTACATAAACCATGTAAAATGTCTATTATTACATAATCCAGTGAGTAATTTACTTTGGATATGAAACCTATACTTATCTCCATGATGTAAATAAATAGACCTCTATTATGTAAATAAAGGTATTGCAAACCAACAACACAAGATAATCAAAATGGAAAGAAACTGAAATCTGTCGTTTAAGAACTATAATCAGCTTTGACTGATGTGAGTGAGCTATTTTATGACTGAATACTAGACACTTGGCTTTAGTTAAGCATTCATATACACGCTCTGCATTTCATCTGTGAAGCAGCTATCTCGCTTGTCAAAACAAGATAGAAACCATACCTATAACGCAAACAACAACTAGTAGGATCGTTTTCATTTTTACACTTTTTTAATCATTAAAAGAGAGATTACATATTTTTGTAGGCAAACCCGGAAGTTACCACATCTTATTTCAGGCAATTTACCAAAAAGCCATTCTGAAAACCTATATACTTTGGGGCGATGGAACTGGAAGTGCTAAAATGCTAACTCGCTGTTTGTGCACCTTTTTACCAATACATTTTCTCACAACTGTCATTTAAAGCTACAGTTTTCAAAACAAATGGCCTTCGCTAAACTGATGTCACAATATCTGGAATTTCAAGTGTCAATGCACTACCCATGCTGTTTTTTTGCATTACAGATTTTTATTAGGACTACTACTCTCAAAACGTGTCCCGCGCTCGGTTACTTTGGCCTTGAGATCTCAGTGAAATGAAGACAAAGCGAGTCATCCCTAATAACACATCTGAGTTTGGTCTAAATGAAAATGCATTAGAGGCCCTCCAAGGCACTGAGCACAGGCACTCAATGAGTCGTGTTATTTTTATCCCAGTCTGCGAGGAAACATTAATTTCTTTGGCGAGATGAATAGACTTACCTGTTTTTCCCCTCACACCCCCTTCTTTTTCAGTCCAAATAGGACTTCATGTTGGCACTTGGTTTTTTGGACAAACCCCCATTCTGTGTCTTGTTTTCATTTGTTTTCAATTCAGGCGCAAATGCCATTGGCAAGGATTGGATAGACTTGACTCAAGTGTCCTGGACTGTACGCCACATGCGTGCAAGCGGAACTTTGGCTTCAGATAGCTTAAACTTAATAATGGTCCATGCCTTTATTCCATTAAGTGAAATAATTCATCAAAGCAGGATCATCGGGAGGCTTGTGATGGCTAAGAGGCCCTGGGGAGGCCCGCAGTCAGGGAGGTATAGTTCTGCTGAAGAGAAGAATACGGTTTGATCTCTGACCATGAATAGAGGTCATTCAGGCCCTGACGTTCATTTCGTGATGTTTATTCACCTCACACCAGCTCTTGGAGGTGCCCCGCACATCACTCACGCTGAGATGTTTATTTAACGCAGACTCTTTAATGGTTTTTTAAGTATTCATTAGGGCTGGATGTTTGGTCATATTGTACAGCTTTCTACAGGGCTCACCAAAACAAAGTGGCTGGAGTTTGAACATAATGTCACTTTTTGATGTGTCTCCTAAATGTACCACAGAGAAGAGAGAAGCCCCTGGCTGTAATGGGAGAAGGGCTGCTGTTACACATAAATGTGAAAATGTTAAAAAGTAATAGAATGTTGTGTAGTCAACCACATTACATTTTGACTTTAATAATCAGCTGGGACTTATTTCCTAGATATAATACAAAACTATATACAGAGAACAAAGTAAGAAAATAATATGATAGGCCTGCCTAAAGCCTGGACACATTTTGGTTTTGGTAATTCCGGAAATCTTTCACGTCGTTCTGGTGGCGTATGGCAGATGAAAAACGTTCGTGTTTTTGATTTGTTCTTCCCGTGGTTACTGTTTATTGTGATCCATGCATTTCTGAGTGAGGAAGTTCGAGTTCAAAAGAACTGTGAAACATGATATTTAATATAGCCGAGAAAATTAATCAAATGCACCAGACGTTTCCCTGCGGCCTGCTTTAAGCAGAAACGGAGAGCAATTCAGAAATGAAAGTCATTTCATTTAAGCGCTGGTAATACTTTCAAAAACTTTCTTTAGCACGTTATTGCATTGTGAAAGGTTGGTTAACCCCAAAATCAATTTCGCCTTTTTATGCCATTTTACCTGCTGGAAAGTATGCTGCACAGCTTTCAATTTATGTAATTCAAATTACAGCATGCCTTTGCATCAGTAAACAAGTTACTTTGACACCTGGGGGCACAACATGAATGCCATAAATAGTATAATAAAACAAGTTTGCTGCTGTAAAGCGAAGTTGCTCCATCAGAGCTTATAACCAGCAGTGGTTGTTATAGACGTATATCTTTCTGAAACAGAGCAGAAGAGTTACGTATTGGCTGTAATTCTGATGGATGGATAGATAATTTCAGTTGTTCTATTTCTCTCTGTATCTAATTTTTAACTTACAAGTTAACTTACACGCAAAGATACTTTTGCTTTGAGATATCAATAAATACCAACCTTGGAAAGCAAAAGAAAAGTTCTTTGCCCCTCTCTGTAGTGATCCTTCGATTTTCCTCATCTGGACATGTTCCATCATGTCAGAACAGATTCAGCTGTGGTTCTACGTTTTAGTTTGCTCAGTCAAGGTTCGGTTTTCGTGCTCAAGCCGATTTCATGACACGTCTGATCTAAAGCTCTGATGCTCGGTAATTCATGTGCACTTACATTGCTTATTCGCGCAGTTCATTCTAATTGGCTCATTGCTTAGCTTAAAACATTTTAGGGCTGTTTTCAGTCTAGTTTATGGTATTGTCTCCACACATTTAGAGATAGATGGAAGAAAGGCAACACACCATGAATTCACAAGGGACAATGAGTAAGCAAGGTTGATTCTTCCTAAATGTGTTGTGGCATCAAAATACTGCTATTTGAGCTATTTGAGCATTTTGACCAACCCAATACATTTTCCAAAAACTGCCAAACTGGCAGGAGTGTTAAAGAGAGTTTCATTTTGTTGAACTAGCGCCATAGAAGTGACACTCTTCAGTCACCTTCTCTCTGCCCGGATCTCATGCTCTCTATTCCTGGTTGATTCACAATCCCTCCAGCCATCCTCGGATGTCTGAGGTGTTGCCATTTTTGACTTTCGTATGCAGCCTGTCTGACGAAACAAACGCTGGCGGGATTGAGTTCTAACCAAAGTGTGGCGTTCAAATGAATTTACCCACGAGAAGCAGCACGTCCTTCAGTTCTCCTTCAGCTTGAACTCGGGACTAGCAGACAGTGGCAGAAGGTGGACGCCTTCCCTCCGGGCCTTCGGCTGCCCATCATCAGAGCCATTTTCAGCCAGACCTCTTTGCATATATTTCCATGCATTTGTGATCCTTTTATCCTCCAGTCACATGGTTTTCTCTGGCTGGAGACGGATTAAAAGTGGTCCTTTATTCCCTGGTGCAATTAGACGGTCCCTCTACAAATCTGAGACAATGAGCGGTATAAATCATTTTGTACAGGTCAGGGTTAGGCTGACCTGACCTGACCTTAATTCTGAAATTTGAGAATTAAGAACTGGCTCCTTTTCAAGTCATGCATTGGAATTTGATTATATTGGCCACACCCCACAAGATGACAGGAAGAGGAATTTAAAGAATTGCAAGACAGAGGATTTGTGACAAACAAATAATTACCTCATTAGTTTTTTTTAAGTTATATTTTAGCGTCTTTTTGCCTTTATTTGATAGGACAGTGTAGAACAGACAGGAAAAGCTTTGGTTAGAGACAGGGGAGTGGGACCGAAAAAGGATGCTCGAGTCAGGAATCGAACTCCGCAAGTGCACTGGCACTATATGTCGGCGCACTAACCACAGGGCTTTTGGCACCGACATTACCTCATTAGTTTTTTGACAAATTGTGCTTATTTATTCCCTTAAACGTTCATTTTACATTTAAGATACTAATACACTTAAATACAATATATAAATACAATACATTTTTCATTGTAGATGCAATACATATTTTGGTTTTCCTCTACCATGGATGGTGTCAACAGTTTCTGGAAAAACTGAAAACTTGAATTATGTTAAGCACATAATAGCATGTATATATTCATACTGATTTGTTAGGCTTGTCATTAAAAGCCAACAACAGTTGAACATTCTGCATCCTACAGTATTTCCTACCTAATTCAAATTCAGAGATTAAGCTGGAATTTTAAAGGCATTCTTAGTTTAATTCTGTATAGAACTTCTTTTAATCTAGGATGATACAGTAATCTTTCCCAGTTGATGTCATTCTCTTTGAACAGTGTTCCACGACAACCCATGTGAAGTATTTTTCATTTCTTCCTTTTTAAAACCTTAAAAGCTTTTTCTTTTGCTCCCTTACCTCATGTCAATCACCCCTAATAGCTTCTCTCCATGAGCTGCCATGGGAGATAACTTCACCCAATATATCATAAATGAAGCAATTAAAATCAGGAAGGAAGTTATTTCAGGCAGGAATAGGTTCAGGTTCTTGTTTGAATTCAGTGTGGTGGGATTTAAAGTGTTGTCACACCTGTTTTTTTCCTCGTGGCTATGTTAGATGGATGTGTCATACATCTGTGTAGTCCGAGACCTGCACATGGCATGTGCTAGACATGAAATGGTGGGTTGGCAGCTGGTTAGGTGGGGAATCTATGGAGGTGGGTGATATTTGCTCTCGCCCGATGCCACTCAGGATAGCAGCATCTGTATCAGTCTCTGCGCGTCTCCCCTTCGGCCTGTCAGACGCTATTACAGAAGAGCCGTCTCCCCTGACAGGGCCCCGGGAGCTCCTTGCTGGGTAGAGCTTCGCTCTAATCAAGAGCAGACTGCCAAGCGGTTAAGGAGGGAGGCAGGAGCCTTTCCGCCCTCCCCACCAGCTCCCCCCTCCCTCATCATGCAGCATGTAGCATGGCATCCTGGGAATGAGGAATGTCACTCAGTCACAATGACAGGCACGTCTCTGATTGAAGGGGGCAAAAATACATCATCTACAGAGACGTGCTCCAGATTCCTTTTTTTCTTGTTTGTGCCTCTCCAGGATATCACGCCTGATCTGTTTCTGTTTTTTTTCCTCGTGACCCTATTGGCCATCCTCCCTCTGAGTTGTCACAGATAATGTGCTTTAAGAAAGCAAGGGTTGAATCCAAATGCAATAAGATGTAGTTGCTCACTTAGTTCGCCAGATGAAACTGTAGTTCGATTTATCACTTTAGACAGCTACCTCAAACCCTCAGTAATGTTGGACAGGTTTGTTTCAGTCTAACCTCATGAGGGTTTTTCAAGTCCCATGACTGAAACAGGGAACATTTTGGAATGATGGCAAATCAAAAAGAAAAGAAAAAATATCGTTTTAAATACATAGTGCTTCGTTCCAAGGTCATTTCACAATAAATGAGCAATCAATCAAATTACATACAGCAAAATAAAAAAATACAGATAACCAAGCAAAATAGGCATTTAGCAAACAGGAATGGAGAGTGAAAGATAGTTTTTAGTGGAGATATTAATGTTACTGTTAATGCAAATGTCAACCTTAAGATGAAAAATTTTTCACTATTCTTGTAGGTAAGATGTCAATATTTGGTGGTTGAAATACCTGTGTGAAGCACTTTTTAGTTTTAAAATCATAGTCATGTACATGAATTGTCACATCCGTAACCCTTATAAATCGATCCATATTGCTTATAAATAGGGAAATGAAAATAAATAACTACTTTGTGGTCTATGAAGAGCTACCCCATCTCTATGTGTTAGGTATTATTGCTTCTGCTTTGTACATTTTAATTCACAGAGATCCTACAAAGTATGTTGCCTCTCAAAAAATAGATATAATAATTGATATAGTATATTGGTAATAAATCCCTGAGAATTTATATTTCAAGTTTTGATTGAAAATGCCATACCCATAACGCAGGAATTGCACAAATGAAGATGCAGTATTATTGAATTCTGAAGTTTAGATGCTATAACAACTAAAAGGTCTTCCCATAGAAGGAGTGTGACAACTTGAGAACAGAAAGCAATTCAGAAACAAAGAGAACATGCAGAAGTGTTTGGATGCAGTGAGCCACATATATTCTAAGGCTGCAAGACATTGAAAAGAATCACATACAAATGACATCTGAGTGAATACTTACCTTTGTGTCCTTGTGCAAGACTCTTCCATTCACATTTCTTCCCTGGTTTAAGGTCAACTCATCCCTTTGGTACGGAACTAATGATGTGACAGAAAGGCCCAGTTTTCCATCGTCTTTCCCTGGAGCTTTTACTCTGTCACAAACGCTGTGCCAGACATCCTTCACTCCATAGGCCCAGCTGACAGGGCCACTCAAAGACACTATCTCTGTGTTGTGTCAGGAACCACAGGTGTTCCAAGTGCATGGAGCCTTAAGGGGGGAATTCACTAAACAGTTGCATGACATTTGCAAAGAATGAAATGCCACGCACATACGCACATCTATTTTACCAGGCATTAAATGTGCTGAAATAAAATTGTCATTCTTTTGAGACAAACATGCCCAATTTGACAATTATATTTTATATTTTGGCAATAAAATATAGTTTTTTTATAATTAATATAATAGCCTCAAATGCATAACATTGCATATACTTTATTTATGATAAAAATGTATAATTTAAAAATGTATAATTTTAATAAAAATTATATGTTGTAAAATGCATATCCTGAGGGTTGTTTGGCTGTTACCACACCCATGGAAGGCAGCCAATAAAATGTATGAGTCTGTGTTTTCTGTTCATCATGGCAGCAGTTGTTTCTTAAAATATGAACAAACGGTTTGCAATTTAATTAGATGTAAATTCATGTGTACAGACAGGTGTACTTTTAACACTTGAAAGAGCCGTTTAAGTGACTAAATCACAAGTTGACCAACATCTGCTTCATCTTTTATGTAACAATCAAATCCAACCAGCTTACTTGTATTCAGCTCAGATTTTGTGTACACTCTAAAAACGCTTGTGTTAAAAACAACAAAATCGTGTCTAGTTAAAGATAACACATTTTGTATACATTTCACTCAACCTTGTGTTGTCTCTTTTATTTATTTAACAAAATTCAAAACAAAATGACTCATGATGTGCTAAAACAATATGTTAAAATTCCATAACACAATTGTTTTTTTTTTATGAGAGGGTACCTGAATTGCATATTTCCGCTAGTGTGTCAAGCACCGCATTCAGCATGTGCAAATGAATGCTGCTCCCTGGGCTAACAAGTCTTCTCTGTCCAAGTGCCACTTGTGACATCTGACAGATTTCAGATTTTACGATACGAGCAGCCTTGAACATTCAGAGGAAATCTTGGTTGGAGTGCCATATGTCACATGGAAAGAACTGGAATTCAAAGAGATGATGTCCTGACATGTTTCTCCTCTCCTCAGGGCTCGGACTCCATCTTTGACAGGTTTTTCTCCCGATAAGGATCGCCTGATGTTACTGATACACGGCAGATAGGCTTTACGTTATCTTAATGGATGAGAAAAAACAGCAAGGCAGACATCACGTCTGTGCCTGTCTCTTTAAATGTCAGCCTGAGCTCTGTGTGTGATCTTCCCTCTGTCTGTTTGCTGTCGCAGCCGCTCGCTGCTGGTGCACTTTGAGCATCGTTCTGGCCTCTCGAGTTTCCCGAGCCATGCTGTTTCTGTCCCTTATAATGCACCCAAGGGTGAAAAGAAACGCTACATAATGCCTAATGAATCGAATGGATTATATCATGTTCCACAATGCATAATTAACTCGCTATGCCTGTTTCGTCTCAAGCTGTTGTGTACCCACTGGATAGTCGAGTATACACATTTGCTTTTCTTACTTCATATCAGATAAAAACTCCTTCAGAGGCTCTCAGTCTGCCACACCATATGGGAGTTTAACATCTGCACTCGAGATACTCTGGGATTTCGAGTATGACACGCTCAGATTTCACGCTCCTTTGCCATTATTCTCATGTTCAGAGTTGCACACAACAGAGGAACAGAGTGGAAATTAAAATAAATATTTCAGTGTTTATTTGTGTCGTTCACAACCTATATGACCTTCTTGTGTATGACACTAAAGAAGATATTTTGAAAAATGATTTTGTCTACAGTGATATCTCAATGGGGGCCAATGTTGTTTGGTTACCTTACCAACGTTCTTCAAAATATTTTTTTTGGTGTTTTGTAGAAGAAAGAAAGTCATACAGGTTTGGAATGACATAAGGGTGAGTAAATGATGAAATAATTAATTTTTGGGTGAACTCTGATGCTGAAATTCTTTCTGCTGCATGTCGTAAATCTCATTCGAAAAGAGACAATATGTTACATTTTGATGTTTTTGGCATTTTAGGGGCCATTGTCAAAACCAAAACCTCTTATTTTGTAATGCACAGAGGACGTTTTAAACCAAATGTAAGAGTTTTAAAATGAGTGGAAACCTCAGAAATATACTGAACTGCACAAGAATCACACCCAGTGTTTCAGGATAAAAGCCGAGTGCCATTTCTTGTGAGTATATGTTATATTATAACTTGTCAGCACCTGTTACGGTAGTTTTACTATTACTGTAGTTCTGACGAACTGTAGACGCAGTCAGTCTTATCAGATCTCCTCTGCTGCTCACTGTGTCTCACTTTAATTGCCTGTCTTGCTTCAGTCTAGCGCTGCTGGAGAATTTTCTTTGTGTAGGCTAAGGCACTACGCGTGGCGCCTAGCACAGATGGATTGACTTGTCAAAGAAAACGACTGATTTGTGCCGCTGGATAGATGAATAGATCAACTAATAGATGGACTGACTGATGAACAAATGAATGGCTGGATTGAAGGGAAAAAACTGATGGATGAGTTAAAAACAAGGGATTTATGGGCTGCCATGTGCTCAAAGCTATTCAGTAATGTAGATACTCTGTCACAACACTTTTTCTTTGGGTTCCTGTCTTTGATTAAGTGTGACATCAGTTTCAGGTAAAGTGCGAAGTTTGAAGTTTCAGTGATGTGGTGACACATGTGTATGTGTGGTGTTTACAACAGTCCGCTGTGCTTCCCAAAATTGCTGTTAAGTGACTTTAAAATAAGTCAAAGATAATGAGGTGGTAACATGGTTCTCAGTGTTAACCAGATCACAGCTCCACAGCAGCCCCTGCAGGATCAAACGGGAACTGCAGTGCATTAGATGGAGGTCAAGATGAGCTTTGTATCTCCTTCAGTACTTGTCTTGACTTGCACATGTGGTAATAAATACAGCAAAGAAAATAGAGAAGGGAAGATGCATATTACCATGCAGATTTTACCATTGCTGTAGTGTGTATACTTTGCACAGTATGCACATTCTACCTGGAAAAAGAGCCAAAATGAGCAGTATACAACAGAGATTACTTATTCTGTATCACACAGTGCAATGCACATTTGCGAGGGAGTATGAAAATGTAAGATGGCATTGTTTATGGCACTGATTTTCTTGGTGATTTGAAACATGTTATCTACAGGAAATGGTAAATGGTAAAAACTGTTTTTTATAGTGTTACATAGATACTGTCTTTATGCCTACAGTACATTAAAAATAGCCGCCCTTCAAGCATTTCCTCAAAGGAACTTAGTTGGTACAAAAACACCTAACTGTTCATTTAGTTTACTGTGTGAAAACATTTGCTGGTGTTTGTGTGTCTGGCCTCTGTTGGGAGGCTCATTGCTTAAGATTGTTTTGGAACACATGCTGTTCAGCCTTATGGCCGTCACTTACAGTACAGTTCTCTTTATCTCTGAGGTCTTTCTGTTCCTCCATCCACACACTGTCTTTTACTAGAGTTTCCTTTTGTCTCTCTCTCTCTCTTAAACATATCATAATCAGTCTTCTTTTCTATTTATTTTCAAACACACACATACAGTACAAAAACTATCTTAAAAAGATCTCTTAGTAGTACTGTAACTGTATCACATGTGTCATTTTCATAAGCCATCTGCAAATCTTTCAAATCATTTTTGCCTTCATGTCTTTGCATTGCCCTGCTGAAAAATACAGTAGACACCTGCCTAAAATACAAGAGAAAATTGAATGTGTTTTATGGTTATAATGGGAATTTTATTGGTTTTATTGTTATCTGTAATGGTGTATTTGATAGATTCTATTGGTGAAAGATTAAATTAAATCTTCAAATCCTATTGGAGTAATTCCCAAAGCACAATACAAATATTTTGTAATGTTTTTAATGGAAAAAGCTAATGGATCATAATGGTATCTTAATGGAAACCATTGGAATTTCTGTGATGGTTTCTATTGTTTTTTTTTCAGCTAGGTACAGTATAACAAGTAAAACATTAGGTTTTTATAACCTTTTAGCATCTGATAATTATGCCTTCACAGTAATAACAAAACATGTATTGCTCTTAAACTGTATGTAAAAGTAAAAATAGAAAGAAATGTGTTTTTCTATCTTTCTTCCTTTTCTTGCAGGTATGTCTCTAATAATTGTTGAAACTCTGGATCTCAGCACTAATATTATCGGCTTCTTTGGTTAAATCACTTTGTTGTTCTCCTCACTTTTGTAAAATAATGTACTGTTAGAGGTCCACATTCTCACAGTTTCACGTGGATTAGAGCCAGAAAGGAGTGATAGACAGTAAACATAAATTGGTCCTTTAGCAGACTTTAGGCTGGAGTATATATTACCTGACTTTCACACATTTATATACCGTAAATGGCTACAGAAAAAAACTGGGCATCACACATTCGAAAACAACAAACTCATATGAAAACATGCCCTATTTGTTAGGGTGCGTTCATATTTGTGGTTCGGTTCTTTTGGTTCTTTTCCAAAAAGAAAAAACATTAATTTAGTCCTTGTTCACGTAGCGTTTGGACTTGCATTTTAACAGCGAACCTAAAGATATCGAACCTTACAGCTTACATGTAAAGTGGCAACATGATTGCACAGCTTTTATGATTTATATTTTAAAACGGAACTTACCGGACATCCAAAACAATGCTGTGTGCTGGGTTATACATGCTCAGTGTATGACTGCGCATATGAGGGTATTTCTAGCAAGCCGGTAACTCACAAAGTGAAGTGAAGTGAACTCATGAAGTGTTTAAAGCAGTCAAAATGGCGCCAGGAATTCCTCCTTTACATGCGCAAGCACAGATCTAATAAACACTCCTTTTATATTACCAAATCACTTGATTTTCGGGTCGTATCTTGTTATCACTTCCTGTTTCTGGTTCGGTTCGATGCCTTTGGCCCGTGTTGCGTTCATATTTCTATCAAACTGCGCTTGTTTGGTGCGGGGTTCGGGTGGCAGCGTTCACACTTATACAAATAAACCGCACTAACAGAGCAATCACACCAGAGTTCGTTTTAATCGAACCAAACATGGCATATGTGAACACACCCTTAATCTTTGTTCTCTCTGCGTACCCCATTTCTGTTGGCCAGTCACCATCCCTATTATCGCCTGGATTTAACATGTGTAATGAATTCTGACTACGTAGAAACCTATTGTTTGGACACAGGGTCTGTTTCAAGGCACCTTTGCATTTCATACTCTTGTGCTCTGTATAGCAATAACTTGTCGTCTGTGATGAGTCTATTAGACTTTACAGGGACTGCAGCGGACTGCAGTGTAGCAGTGTAATTCAGTTGTCAGTGGAGAGGAACGCAAGCTTGTTTAAAGGCATGCAGGGTTTTTTGTAAGAGTGTCTGAGCAAAACAGCTCATTTAAAAAAAATCGAACTTTTCCCGCAGTGAATAGTTACAATGTGCACTATATCGATCAACATGCTTTTCAACTTTTTCAAGGTCTTTCCGTTTCATCAAAACGCTCCTTCAATCTCTGTGACCCGCAAGTGAAGAGTCGTTTGTCTGTACTCTTTCAACTGGTGCTGTCTCAGACAGGCAGTGCAGTCATTACTCGGCCTGTTCCCAATTACCCTATTACATCATAATCGCCCGCTATTCTTTGAAAAAGATGGAGTTCTTATGCCCTCCTTTCCCTCAAGGGGCAAATTCAAAAGTATCAAACTGCAAGGGCTTGGCAAAACAGGAGTTTCTCAGGGCATGCTGGGGCTGCCTGGGGCTGGCCAGCCTTTCTCCCTATTGCATCATGCCAGGCCTAAAAGATGGATTGAACACTTGAAACTGTGGAATTGTCAAGGTTTAAAAGGGAAAAGCGGGTAATATCCGCTTTTTTTATTCTCTTTCTCTCATTCTTTTTGAATGTATTTTGACATCACCTTGATGCTCTTCTGAGATTTCACAGTTTTTTTCTCTTTTGCCATCTCACCGTCACTCAATCTTTTATTTCCACTTCCCTGTGTCTTGTTTTATCTCAGGTGTTAATAGTGGGATATTTATATCAAAAATGACTCGTGCCTCACTTGACCTTGGCTGTATGTGGAAACTCTTCAAAAAATTGCTTCTTTTTTCCGTATTCAAGTAGTCATTTAGCAAACAGAAAACCCAGTATTGGCATTTAAGCAGGTCCCAGTAGTACAGATTTCTATATTCCTCTGTTAAACCCACGAGTCTTTGGTACCTGTCATAACTTCATTAATGTATTCTCTTGTGGGTTGTATTTTATATTTGTTGAACTTCTACTGTGTTTAAATTCCACCATACAAAGACTGCAAATGAATCTGCCTTTGTTTGTTTTCATTCTTACCATCTGGATTTGGTTTGTGAATACATTTGCTGTCTCAGAGAAAGTTTCTCTATGATTGCTCCGAGAACTGTCAAAACTTGTGAAAGTCAAACCAGCTCAGGTGGCTCAGGAAGCTACTTGGTGAGTCTGTTTTTCCACCCACTGTATTAAATGTTTAAACAAAGAGATTAATTGTAATTATAAGTAATAATAAAATGTATAATGAAGTGTATAATGTCTGTTATAATATGAATCAAAAGGAACATGCTTAAACTTTACTAATAGTGCTGTGGGGATAAAAAAGACTGCTTTAGCAGACACCTTGATCCTTATGCAATTTGCAATACACTTATTACAACAACATCCCCTACCGGAACAATCTGAGGGTAAGGGTCTTGCTCAAGGGCACTATAGTGATAACCACTAATGATGCTCAAAACGCATTTAGTTATTGACCCAGAACTTTATACACTATGTCATACTACGAACTGTATGTTTATTTATACTAATGCATCCATTAGCTGTGGAGAGAAACTGTGGTCAGGACCCGCTTGTGGGTCACACAGTGAAATAAGTTTGGTCACACTGTCACATTGTTATTGCGAATGACTTACAAAAAAAAATGTAATTTTTACATTTCATTCATATATGGACAAGGAAGATAAAAACCACTCTCTATTAAAAAACAAAGCATGTTGATTAGTTTCCATTTACAATTTTTGGGTGTATCGTGAAATAGATTATACCTCTTTAGGTGAGTCCTGGATTAAAAAAGACTGGGAGCCCGTGCTTTAGCTCACATTACATTATAACATGATAAAACCCAGTATATCCACTTTTTCTGTCCGTTTCCAGTTCTTTTTTGCTCTGTTTCACTTTTCCTCCAGCCATTCTATAATCAACCTCCTGTAGACCCAGTTTTTCCTTTTTTCCTCCTATTTCATCCTCCCTCTCTCTATATCTCCTGCCAGGCTTGGCTTTGAACTCTCTCATCCTGCATAATATTGCTTCTCAGCCGATAAAACAGCGAGTACAAATCCCGCTCCAGAATCGATGGGCACAGTTATTCTTGTGACCCTTGCCAACCGGCTGGCCAGCAGCCACACAGTCCCTCAGCCAGCATATGAATTGACAAGCTACTGTAGCCCTGCATTATACCTGCCTCTCTACGGTCCAGACAAACCCCGCCTGTTGGACCCAGACACAATGTGTCTCTGTGGCCAGGTGCATGTGTGTGTGTCAAACTCTTCCAAAATACCTGCATGAGACTTGTAACTGCTTCATTTTCCACCAGGCCACCCACTGTTTTGAAAGCTTTGTGTTTTTGAAGAGATTTACTGGAATATTGAATTTTTGCATCGGTGCTTTTAATTCATATTCTAATTGTGGTTTTCGCATTTCTGTTTTTTTGTCAGGAAAATGTTACTCTTGCCTTAAACATCAATTACGTATATTATCTCTTTTTTTTTCAATCTTAACTGCCATAAAAAGTATCCTGTCATGGCCACGAAACCTGGACGGTTTTCAAGTGATTTGGTCACATTTTGTGATATCTCTCCATGGTTTTTTCTCATACTGTAGTTATGTTTTTTCGACTGTTTTTTTAACGTGGGCAGTGTTGTTGGCAGGCTGTATTTCAGCCCCTAGAGCTCACACAAGCTTTATTCACATTCACATCACGCACGGCTCTGTATCCTCTGCTATGAGCTCATCCAAAACCCCCAAAATAAAGAAGTGCTAAAACATCACAATAAAGCTGTGAGATAAAAGTAGGTCAGTTTTATGCCTAATTCTCTGCTTAATATATTTCTTCTCAAAACTACTGCAGCTGACATATGCTATGGAGTTCCCCTTCAGTCGGTCTCTCGACGTTGTGTTGAGAGACAGACTGGGGTTTGATCTTGAGAACCTATCATCTCCAAGAGTAATGGGGTTGGCGAATGGCACGAGCACTCCAGTCCTCGCTCCGTACATACGGGTATAAAAGGGAAATGGCGGCGGTCATTCACTCATCCTTTGTTCTTCGGAACCTGCGTGGCATATGTTTGTCAAGCGATTATCTCTTCGAGACTCTTCACTGCTGGATTTACGATGCAGAGCAGCGGACTTCTCCCTCCTGATAGCGGACTTCCCCTGGGCATCTCGGCAGCAAGCTACAGACCTAAAAGAGCAAATTTCTCACAGTTGCGAGCATGTCTTCAGCGCAGCTGTGTCCTTGGGTGTGACAGACTCATCCCTGAGTCAGACGGGCATGACACCTGCGTCACAAGCATGCTGAGGCAGGATTTGTCGATCCGGCATGTTCTGTGTGTGAGAACATGGCGATCAAGGTGTTGCGGTCACGGCTGGCTACGTTCTTTGTGAGTGCTGCCGCCACCCCGTCTGCTTCCCAGGTGAGTTCGACTGCCGCTTCGGCGAGGTCGACCACTTAGGCAAGCAGCGGGGGTGATTTGGAGGTTCCTATGGATGTTGCTCCGTCAGCTTCGGCTTCGCGGACCACCCATACCCCAGCACGCTCACCTGGCTCGTCCCCGATGGGTGGCGGTAGACCGTCCCATAGAGGGCAGACTCAACAGAGGGATGAGGACAAACTCTCTGTCATAGCATCAGACAGCTACCTCCTGGCATCAGATGAAGAAGACCTCTCTTGTCAGGGCCCGCCGCCTACATTCTCACAAAAAGATTTTCTCTCCCTGGGTTTTCTTCCACAGCACCCTCAACTCGACGGTGTCTGGGACAAATTACGTTGCCGTCGGTCAGCAGCACAAGGGCAGGGAAGTCAACAGAGTCATCGACCTCCCTGGGGGCTCTGTCAGCCAACGAACCAGCCTCCCACGGCACGGTGAAGCAGATCGTCCCTCTGGTTCTGCTGTCACGGTTCTTGGCCGCTTGGCTAGAGTGCACCAGCCCGTCACACTGGCTAGAGAGGACGATCCGTCTCGGTTATGCGATCCAGTTCGTCAGGTGCCCGCCCAAGTTTTGGGGCATTCTCCATACCTCGGTTCGAGGGGAGAACGCTCCCGTGCTTCGGGCCGAGGTTGCCGCCCTTCTGGCGAAAGGTGCGATCGAACCCGTCCCTATAACCGAGATGTCTTCCGGGTTTTACAGCCCGTGCTTCATAATGCCCAAAAAAGGTGTGGGGCTGCACCCCATTCTGGATCTGCACCTCCTGAACAGGCACCTAAATAAGCTGCCGTTCAGGATGCTGATGCAGAGATGCATCTTGGGTTCAGTTCGTCACCAAGTTTGGTTCGTGGCAATCGACCTGAAGGACAATTCACGTTTCCATCCTCCCTCGACACCGGCCGTTCCTGCGGTTCGCGTTCGAGATCAGTACAAGGTCCTGCCCTGTCTCCTCTGGTTTTTTACCAAACTTGTAGAGGCTGCCATAGCTCCCCTCAGGAGCAAGGCGTGCGGATACTCAACTATACTGCTAAGCATTGGCATTATGGTAACAGACCGGGTGGAGCGGTCTGTTGGAACCAAGTCCAGTACTGGTAGAGTCGCCCCTGCTCAGGTGGACCCCTATACTAGAACTGATTCCCCATACGTAGTGACTCCACTGCAGGGTTGTCCCGTATGTTGAATTCCTCACTCTTGGTTCCCCTGTCGGTGAACCTGTGACCTCCGGGCTGACACAATTTCTCACATGTTGTTCTCCCCACTGGTGAGACCATGTTGGTGTCTCCACATGTAACCTCCCCTTGTGGTAGGATGTGGCCTCCGAAACACACTCTTCAACAAGGAGGGCAGTGTTTCGCCAGTGTTCTTACGGCGCCGAACGACGTCTTGCTAATAGAGATGAACGCCACCGCCCGTCATGGCCGTCGGTACAAGCCTCTCAGGGTATGCTACTAGTACTGATCCCACTGGAAGATTACATCTCGCAGTAGCGCTCACTTGTGACTCGCTAGTCCAGTCAGTGTTGCTCCGCTGGAGGTCGTGATACGGCTCAGCGCCGTGGCGTGTAAAGATAGGTCCCCAGTCTGTCTCTCAACACAACGTGTTGGGGAACATCTCGGTTACAACCGTTCTGTGTCTTCATGCCACAATGCTTCGCCGACCCGCTGCAGCGACCGGAAAATGTCTCTCAGGTTCCTCAGCCCAAAGGGTGAGTGAATGACCACCGCCATTTCCCTTTTATACCCTTATGTATGGGGCGGGGACTGGCGTGCTCGTGCCATTCGCCATTCATTGATGTCAGAAACTGTTGTTTCTTTAAATATGTAGCAACCAAAAAACATTTAAAGGGTAGTAGAGTGGTGGAGTCTTTGGAAACATTTATTACTACTCATGCAAATAACACAATTTGCAACTTGGTTGATGTGCGATGCTGTATTGCTCTGTTTCCAGATGTTGAAATGCTTGTAATCATTCTCATCTCAGCCAAATTGTCTAATGCTTTAAATTCTTCTTTTCAGTGCAACACTGACTATGTTCCTGTGTGCGGCTCCAACAACGAAAACTACGAGAACGAGTGTTTTCTGCGGAGAGATGCCTGCAAACAGCAGACTGAGATTCTGGTGGTCTCTGAAGGGTCCTGCCCCGCAGGTAAGTTCAATCTATTGTTTAGTGTGTTGCCTGAATGTCCATCCACAAATAAAACAGTGCAAGCGGTTTGGCCCTTCTCAGTACACTGATTTCAAAAGGGTCACCACCCAACCACAACCTTGCATGATATTTTTTTAATCTGTGTTGCTGTTTCGGGTTGATCAGGATGTTCCAGAGCAACCAAGCGATGGTTTGATATACTTGGAGGTGAAGTGTTTACACGTTTTGGAAGAAATGAACCAACAAATTGCTTACAGTTGTCTTTGTGCTGTATATTAAACTGGGAAATGAGAAAGTATCCTAATATCAAAACAAGTTATTCACTTCAGCTTTAAATAAGCAATGACAGCACAAGATAAACGTGAATCAGAATCTTGTTAATTAAATGCTTTCTATTGGTTCGGGTCGCTGTGAAAATGATTTTCTTGTTATATATATTTTTTAGCATTATGAGTAAGCGTGGCATGTTTACAGCAAATCAGTCAAAGATGAAATGATATGAACACAAGTGTGTTCAGTGGTCAGTAAGACAGTGTATTACAATGGGTAAAGCAGATGTTTGGTACTCTGGGAGTTGCTGAGTCAGACTCCATTACACATTACCTTAACACACTGAAAATGATCTCAAGGGAGAGAGTGAATGTGTGTGTGCGTGTGTGTTCGTGTGTGTGTGTGTGTGTGTGTGTGTGTGTGTGCGTGCGTGCGTGTGTGTGTGTGTGATGCGCGTGTGTGTGGGAGGTGAGTTTTTGTGCATATAGTGCATCTAGAGAATTAAATGTTCTCCTCTTGCTGTGTGTGCGGATGTGTGTTTGCAGGTAAAGTCATAATTCAATCACAGCAGGATGTTGTTTCTCATCTATGCCTGGATGTGTGTGAACATGTACTTGTCTGTAGGTGTTCTGGAAGGTAAAAGCTAATTTTGAGAAACAAGCATCTGAAAACAGGCAGAGCATTTGTCTTTGTCTCTTTGAAGCTTGAATTGCTGCATTGTAATTAATCTCTTTCATATATTTTGGTATTTTTCACTCTTTACAATGCTGCATTGGGTCGACATCATACTAGTTCTGTTGAAGTATCTAAAAAACTCGGTGCTTGAAGATAACTTCATGAGCAATTCAGAGTTTTCTAATGTCTTTTAGTGCCTTTAAAGACCCTGAACTCTACATATTTTGGAAAATTCAGCTCCTTGGACTTTCAAGGAAGTTTACTGACTGACGTGTGGTCCTCTGCAGCAATTTACATAGCAATCAGCCAATCAGATCGTCAGTTTGGAAGTGTCGATTTATGAATAACACAAATAAGATTGTTAATGTTATATGATCATAGAATGCATATTATATATGGTAACACTTTACTTGAAGGGGTATTCATAAGACTGACATGACACCTTCATAATCATGACATCACACATGTCATGAATATGAAGGAGATTTTATGCATGTTTATGACAACTGTCATTAAGTGTCATTTGCTGATTTATGTCATTTTTAATGCATGCATTTTATGACAACTTGACATAAAGCAATACATCATAACCTGTCAGTGTCTTTGTTGTGACAACTTGACATTACCAATGTCAAAGATATTTTATGAGCACCTCATAACGGACATCAATGCATCTTTTTATTATTATTATTATTTTACGGACATCAACACATCTGTAAACAAGCCGGAACATTAGAATAATGTAATCTGTAATGAGAGCCAATAGCATTTTACTTAACACTCAACGCTGACGCAATGACGCTGTCTGCCATGAGACAGACGAAAGCCAATGATATTTCACTATTAAAGCTGACGTAACTTGGCGCCAGATTTGAAAATCTGGAAACGCAGCAGAAACCGGAAGACAGCAGATGGTGATCGCTTTCGCGTCTGTTCCTCATATAAGTCAATCGTTTTATCTCGGTACACTTGGAATATTTATACGTTTGAAACATTTTAACTGTTTTGTATCTGTATCATGTGTTTTCTGTTATTTAATAAATAAATGTGTTGTGTTACTTGCTCAAAAGGCCTGAATATCTGTGTATGTGTAATGTAAATACAGTTATCTCAACATTTTGAAATGAAAATAAAACCACAACACCTGCTATTATTGCAAAATAATACCCCAAAATAGTCTTGTGGCGATAGCCTTGTTTGTCAATGTTTGTCGTATTTGATGAAGGGACAAACGGCATACATATGTCATATGGGATGGAGGATGTTGCATTAAAATGTCATTAAGTGTTAATACTCTGTAAGATAGTTTTATAACAGTGTCATGAATACATTTCTTGACCTCAACTACAGTGGCACAAATTTAACCTGTCATTAAAATGTCATTAACAGTGTTGGGTGTAACTAGTTACTAAGTAATTAGTTACTGTAATTTAATTACTTTTCCCTTGAAAAAGTAAAGGATTACTCTATTTTTTCTGTAATTTAATTACAGTTACTTCTGGTGTAATTAAACTAAATACTTTGTGTAATATATAGTATGTGTGAAATAGTGGAACAGACATCAAAATTCAAAGTCTAACTTTAAAATCCATGCTTCAATGTATAATTCTCACATTTGTAATACTTTGGACAGTTAATAATACCACTTAATGTAGTTTTAATATGATTTATTTGAATGAATTAAAAGAGCCGTTACATGTCTATCCAAGGTTGATATAGGATATAGAAAGTAATTAGTAATAAGTAATTAAATACTTTTTGGAGAGAGTAATTTGTACAGTATTCTAATTACACTATTGAATATGTAATTAGTAACTAGTAATTAATTACTTTTTCAGAGTAACTTACCCAACACTGGTCATTAAGTGTTAATACTCTGTCAAATAGTTTTATAACAGTGTCATGAATACTTTTCTTGACCTCAACTACAGTGGTACGAATTAACATGTTTATGACAGATTTATGACATTTTATGTTGTCTTGGTATTGTCAAGTTGTCATGACAAAGACACTGACAGGTTATGATGTATTGCTTTATGTCAAGTTGTCATAACAAAGACAACTCAAACAATGTCATATTTGCAATAAAATGACATAAATCAGCTAATGACACTTTCATAAAATCTCCTTCATATTCATGACATGTGTCATGTCATGATTATGAAGGTGTCATGTCATGTCTTATGAACACCCCTTCAAGTAAAGTGTTACGTCTATTTACCGGTATGGTCGCTGTCTTTCTGAAACTTCAGATGTCCAAATTCGCTGTTTTTCAGGAAATGGAAAACTGTACTTTTAAGTGGTGTAATACTTTTTAATACTTTTTACTGGTTAGATATTTGCAAAACCCAGTGACAAACAAACGGTGACTAATAATGATGATTTATGGCTAATAAATAAAAAATATGGAGATACAAGGTTTCAGAATCAGCTATTTTATAACACTTTATAATATCTAGAAAAAAGGAGACCATCCTACTGGACTCTTTCTTATTCCAACTTTATATCATAAGATAAGCAAATGTTGGTGTTTTTGTTTGGCACTAGACCGTTTCAGTGGCAACAACATAAACAAATGTTATGTTAATAAATGTTACTTAACTTCCGGCAGACCTCAGCAAAGAATCAATAACTGTTGAGTAGTTTTAATTTAATTCAATGAATATACAATAAAATATTAATACGAATTTTGAGTATATATTAAATTGTTTTATAGAACCAAACACAGACCAGAGGTAAACTTCGAATCAACGAGGTCTGTTGCGTATCTAGTTGGAAGTGTGACCTGTTAAATTATTTACGAGTTTCATTCTGATCATTCAAATGTAATAGTATATTTTACTTCGCTATACAAGGGATTAAATTAGTTTTTTGACGCAGTTGAACAAAACTCGCATTTTCCTGCACCCTGCTGAATGTCCTTCATTTATAAAAGCCTTTAAATGAGGCCGAATATAGAACAGCTTGAAGAGATTTTTTCACTTTCAGAGCCGTTTTAAAGCTCACACTGAGAACATGGAGGAAAGAGACAGATAAATGGACTGTCTCAGAGTCCTGATGCTTGTACAAGCTCATCTGACTCTTTGACACTGATTTCCTCTGCACTAATTCCCTGGCAAATGATCCAGCGGTTAACAGATGACCTAGAAATAAATAAGGTATATCACACCGTGGTGTTTTCTTTATTTCTGTGTGGCTTGTTGCTGCTCTTTTCATTCATCAAGAGCAAAATTCAAGGTGAGAACCTTTAAAAACCAGATGATTTGAAAAGAAGAACTGATGTTCATAACCTGAGAAGTAGTAAATGGGTTGTGTAATAGATTGTCTTATATTTGTATGTTTTACCACAAGCTCCATTTATAAACATATTTCTGTCACATATTTTTCTAACATTTTTCACCCTATCTTAAAATTATTTTTTCATGCTGCCGCTGCGCCTTTAAGAAACGCCTCCATCGCATGTGAAATGAGCTCACACATTGGCATGCAGGTTTGCTGCGGCATCAAAATAGTAAATTAACTCCCCCATCTTTCAATAAAAGCCTCTTTGTAAAGCCTGCACTGCATTATGATGCAAACAAAAATCCACGCTGAAATATACAGCGCATGATAAAGGTCTTTGTTGAAAATATACTTCAGCCGCTGGTTCCAAATGCTGTGAGGTGTTACTAACATTCCCTGATTTTATTCTTATTGTTAGTTCATCTGGTGTTTAGGAATAATAAAATTGACACTTTTTGCTCCTTATTGCCTTATTGACTGGACATGCTGAGGTTGTGGTCATCATATCCTTTTATATTTGTAATAAATCCTCTTTGATAGTTTAACAGTATCTATTAACGTACATCAAGCCTCAAAAGATAAAAGTAGATTTGAGTCCTCATGATGTGACCATTTGAAAAGGTGATTTGTGTGTGGTGGGTGGTTGTTTGGTGCCTAATATAATGTAAAGTCTTTCTTGGTCTGATCTTCCAGAACAAGCTTCTCCTGGTGGTCCACCCAGCTTGATTATACGGGAATTCATAACTAGTTTACGATGTGGCTAATTCATATGAATTCGTCCAATGCGAATCATACAAAAATGTTTGATCATTAGAAGCCCCTCCCCTAACCCCACCCCTAAAGCCAAAGTCACTGTCGCAAAATCAAATCGTACTAAAGCATACGAATGAGAGATTGTACCAATTTATACGAATTTGCCACCTCGTAAATACTGTTGCTACGAATTCCCACAAGATTTTGTTGGTCCACCTCATAGCTTTGTTTATGTGTTTTGGTGCTATCCATGGTGCTGAAATTCTCAATGTGATATATGATGCTGAATCAAAAGCATCAGACTAGTCATTTTGGACTTTGCTGTAATACAGTCACTCATGTTAGGCTAGTTTATAGTTATAATGAACACTTTAGTTGATTCCAAAAATATCAGGTTAGTTGAGTCTCCTAAAATGAAGTCCTCTCTATGGTCTGTTAAAACCTTCAGGAGCAACTTGTGTGTCAAATATTGAGCATTACTGCTGAGGTGAGTATATCCTTCTCTCTTTTCTCTGGCATTGATAAGTGATCTATTTGCTTTGTGAATGGTAGCGAGTTCACCGGCGTACTGCTGTAAGTTCACTGTGAACAATGCGCTGATTAAGGAGACGGGCCATTGCTTATTTTGAGTTTTCAGCACAGCGTGGGGCAGCTAGCCATTAGCTTAGTGGTGCGTAACTGTGGAGAGGAGAAGGCGCTCCATTTTCAACATAGGAAATCGAGGTTTAGATAGCCTTTCTGCATAAATGCACTCTACCCGGCGCTAAAGTGGTGGTCTCTATGCAGGAGTGAGGTTTATATTCGAGAAGTCTTTTGAATCTTTGCAAATTGTGCACAGAAGCTTAATCGTGAGTGCCTCATTTTCAATACGTTCACATTTATATGGTTACCGCTATATGTAGTAGCATGCAGGTTATATTACATTGTATAGAATAAACATTTTTCGTTATTGTTGTTGTTTTCCAGTAAAAAATCTATTTACTTCATCATTTGTGTTTTATCATGTTTTAGGGATATTTAAATTTTGCATAACAAGGCAAAAAACACAAATTTCTAGGATGCATTCATTTGTTTTAAAAAAACTATTTAAAAACCTGGTAACTCTGTGTTACCTTATGCTCACGTGCCAGTCAAAACACACAGTTCTTTAAATTGTTAAATGTGTGTGGTAACAGCGTCCGTGGCATGTTAAATCAGAGCTGCGTTTGTCACTGCTGACAGAGACCATCTGCCTTTGAGCTTTGAGCTTCATTCCACTCAGCCCAGAGCATCATGGGAGGCTGAGGAAAAGTGCAAAGTCACCTCATCACACATTCTTTCACATAAATGACAAAGGCAGATTAGATCCGTAATCCACTGATACCTCTGAGTGAGGAACAAAGGTCTCTTACACTTAATAAGACTCGTGTCATTGTTTTGTGCCAGCAGACTCAGCAGTGGCCAGTCTCGCAGGATGGTGTGTCTGTAAGTGGAGAAACAGACTGTTCGTCTCGCTTTACTTTTCACCTCACTGTGAAATAGTCTTGTGAAACATACTTGGGAACTTCATGAGGAAAGTTGGTGGAAGGTTTTGCACTTTTTTGACCCTGATGCTTCAGGACAAATTCATTATTTGGGTTTAAAACATATCTTTGTGTCTCTTTAATTGGTCTAATATTGCATTAGGAATGGCTAAGGATGGCACTGATGATTTAATTTTTATGTAGATTGAATGTGGATATGCAAACATCGCAAATACAGTATATGTATCTGCACACACTGCCTGAGATAGCAGCACACTTATTTTGTAAATTCACCCAGAATTTGATGAAACTAGTTCAGCATATAATCCTGTTTTCTAGATGCTAACAAGCACAGACCGAATAATAGGTTAAACTGTTTGGGCTGATTTAGACAGACTGGGAATTTATTAGAATTTTGAATTAAAACCAAAGCTGAGAGTTGCATGTCCAGATGGCCAGAGTGAATTTCTCAGATGGTCAAAGACAGGTTGTGTGTGACATGTCTCAGAGTCAACGAAATAATTGTCTGTGAATACCTGTGAATACTTATGTACATGTGCTTTTTTCGTTTTTTATTTTTAATAAATTTGCAAAGATTTCAAACAAACTTCTTTAACGTTGTCATTATGGGTTATTGTTTGTAATGAATGTAATAATGAATTTAATCCATTTTGGAATAAGGCTGTAACATAACAAAATGTGGAAAAAGTGAAGCGTTGTGAATACTTTCCGGATGCACTGTATGGCTGTGGACATTTACTGTAACTTTAAAGTCAATAGTATGGGCAATTCCAGCGTTATGGATGTGACATTTTGCATTATGGATGTGACAAACTTTTAGAGAATGTGTTTATTTCCAATATTTTACTAAATTATTATTCATTTAAATGAAATGATTTCCAATTTTACTAAACCCTTTTTGACATCAGAAAAATATCAGTCTATGCACGTTTTCCATTTTAAAAAAGGGAAATAAACATGAGCTATGGATATGACAAAAAAGGGCACAGTTTTCGAGAGAAGACGTACTTTTTAATGTTTCTGTGACGTAAAATGCACAAACCAGAAGCAATAATACCCAACAACCTTAAGCACCGAATTTAAATCAGACCACTTGGGAGAACGAGAGAAAACATCTCCTTCTTGCACCATACTGTATATGTAGCTCACTTCTGCCTACAGAGGCCAGATGGGTCACAGATTCACCTCTGACTTTCCCAGAGTGATCTACAAATAGACAAACACAGCTCTGTACAGAATATTGGGATGGCTTGGCTAGAAACCACAATACGTAATACAAAATGTAAACGGCATGTAACCTATTTTACATTTACATTTATGCATTTGGCAGACGCTTTTATCCAATGCGACTTACATTGCATTATACTATACATTTGCTTTTTATGTGCAATCCCACGGGTCGAACCCACGACCTTGGCGTTGCTAGTGCCATGCTCCAACCACTGAGCCACAGGAAAGCATTTTGTAATGTAATATAAAGGCAATAAAGCTACTTTCATAATCATACAATAAATGTAAAGAGTCAGAAAAACATACCAAAAATAATAATAAACCAAATAATAAAGAGTCTTTGTTAATCATCCGTTCCGTTTGTAAGAGAGAAGACATTGATCTAATGGCTTGCTCTTTTGTTACAGATGCTGGATCAGGATCAGGAGATGAAGGTAAAACAGATTAACAGATTCAGATATCCCATTTATACACCTCGGTGTGTGTGTGTGTGTGTGTGTGTGTGCGTGCGTGCGTGCGTGCGTGCGTGCGTGCGTGTGTGTGTGTGTGTGTGTGTGTGTGCGCGCGTGTGTGTGCGTGCGTGTGTTCGCATACTGCTCATTAAATCAATCTGCACTTGTTTACACTTTTCCCCAGCTGATGCTCATAAACACACACTCACTTCCTATCAGGCTGTCAGCAGTCATCTGCTCTGCTCTTCAGGCCACCCACTGAAAGTGAGATTCAATTACACCCACTCACATATTGTTCAGAGAAAAGGAATTATTGCACTTTTCCCCTAAAGTGTGATGCTTGACTGACAGCAGAACATTTGCAGCTACAGCTGTATATTAGCATCACTCGAAACGTGTCTCTCTTCTTGGATTGAATCTCTCTCCCGCCCCTTTTGTTCTTCTCTGTCGACCAGGCCTGCCACATCCTCTAATTGAGGAGTACCATACTGCATGCTTATGCTTATTATGGTATTATTTTGGCAGCCATTTCCTGTTCGCTGGATGATATTTGTGCTTTTTGCAAGTATAGCAGCACTTGTTGGTGAGTCTGTCTAAAGCCTCATTTGGATAGGACTATTTTTCTGAGGAGGTTAGGAGAATTTCTATTTCAGTCCAAATCGCTGAATTTCTTGTTGGACTGCTTGGTGAACCTTCATTTGGATTCAGACATTTTTGCCAACTTTGGATAAAACAACAGTTGGTGGTGGTTTAAGTACTGCTGACATCCCATCTGAGAAAGAAAATTAAATCAGTAATGAAAGTCTGAACACAGATTGCTCGGAACGGCCAGTGTAGTTGCATCTTCGGCGATGATGATTCAAGTGCTTTCTTTAATTATTTAATGTTAAATAATTATTCTAACGTCTTGTTTACTTCGATGGGTTTGTGATTTAGAAAGAATGACTTTTCATAACACCCACATTCAGGCATGAAATCACAGATGTACTTTGTATATTGTTACTCCGATGTTAGTTAGAAAACAAATCTTGTCCAAACAGTGCTTATGAATAATGCTTCTGTCATCCAGGTCATTGTAAACTGGTAGAATTTTAGTTGAAAAGAAACAGAACCTTTCCATTGGCTTTCCAATGTTTGTGAACTTTTACCAAGAATGCCAATTAGTGTAGATTTTTGTTCACAACACGCCTTTGTGTTGCTTCATTATTTCTGAGAGTAGATGGAGCAGAACAAAAGAGTGAGGGTGCTGAGACTAGATGAAGAGAATAGACAGAGAGACGTAGGGAAGCGGAGAACGCAAACGTCAACGAACCAGTGGAGAAAGGAAAGAAGAGAGAAAGAAACATGGAAGGTTGATAAAGAGAAAGATAAGCGAGGAGGAGAGCGAGAATGTTGGAGTGATAAAGAATGTAGTGGGGGAAGGGAGAATAGATTTGGGTTTATGGATGGAACAGAGGGGCATGTGCGTAAGCACAGCACCATCGATGTGATAAACATCAAATGTATTTTAATGGTTGGAGATAAATCGTTCAGGTTGTCATCTGGGCATGAAGGCTGCTGGTCACTTACAGCAAAGCACACAGAGGCTGTTTCTGAAACCAAAGGCAGCTGACGTTCCACCTCGCTTCTGAGTCAATAATTTCAGGCAGCGTTGTGTATATGAAGGCACCTCCTGAGGAAACTGGTTTCAGACAGACTTTCAAGACACCATAATGTCATGTCTAATGATCTGGAACAAATGCAAATAAGCTAAAGAGATAACAAAGCAAACATTTAGTCACTGCAATGCTTTATTTATTTTTTCCACAAAGCATTGCACTGCACACAAAGGGTTTATAGGATATTATAGGCAACAAAGAATTTGTTGTGCTTTTCTACTTAATCTCTGTTTGGAAGGAACTATACTACAACATAATCATTTTTATATAAAACAATATTTTTGTATTATTAATGTATTAAAGGAATATATATATTTATTATGAGCTCTTATTGGCTGCTTTTTTGTGGTCCATATTTGGTAAAAATATTTTTAATAAAAGCTAAGTTGTCTAATGAAAGAAATGACTATGTTGGCACAATTATATATTTACCTACAAAATAAACTTAAAATAATTCAAACATTTACGCATACACCTTTAGGTTAACAATATGATTTTTACGATCATGGGTAACATTTTGAATGGTACACTGTAAAGAACGGTCATTTTAGGAATGTTTGCTGTTTTATTTTACAAAATGTTCATATTTTTAAAATGCAGTAAAAATGTTAATTTACAGAAATTAACTGCAAATGTCCAAGTTAGCTGTAAAGAAACATGAAAAACCTGTATTTTTACTTTACAAAACAATATATTTTACATTGTTCTGGTGCCATAGCTGCTGGAATATTTCTGTTTTTTACCAAGTTTTTACAGTGTAATGTTGTGGTAGCACAAAACAACTTTAGGAAATTGTTCAGCATTTGGACAAAGTTAGAGACCCATGAAACCCCTCTAGGTGTTACAGGACACAAAGATCCCCTCTTAGCTACTGCCTGTTCCCCATAACATCATCAATATAAAAAGATACATGCAGAACAGTGCTGTTTACCCTCAGAGACTAATGAAATAGAGAGAAATAGATTATTAATATGCTCTGAGGTTAGGTTATTTGCTCATCATCAATTCAGCAGTTTATATTATTTACAAATTATGATTCTAAGCATAACTTGGGAGAAGCATTTTGTCTGCCTAGCTAGCGGTAGTGAACTTGCTGTGTATGCTTGAACTGGACTAGTAGCTGTTTGTTAACAAAGGAGTATTGGACTTCCTGCACTGTTTTTAAGGTAACTGTTGTTTTTTAAGTAGCTGTTGTTAGCACCTAGCCATCTAGCTTGAGTTACTTTTCATATAGCACTTTTAGTCACTTTGAAGCCTTGAGCTGTTAATTGAGTAAGTGGGCTCAGCTGTGAAGCAATCACTGACCCATTAAGCAATCAGGGAGCCTGTATTATAATAACACTGATAAAGAGAACACTGCTACTCCATCGGCCCTCTCCAACAACTTCAACCACACTCCTCGTCCTTCTGGGCGAGGAGGGGGAACAGGTTTGCTTGTTTCCAACACTTGGAAATTCACTCCTCTGTCTTTTCCTTGCAGCAACTTTTCATTCGGATACCATGCAATCACCATCACTTATCCATCAAAAATACATTGTGTTGTCATCTATCGCCCTCCAGGTCAACTGGGAAACTTCTAAGAAGAGCTTGAAATGCTGTTGTCCTCTATCCCTGAAGACGGCACTCCACTGGTAATGCTTCGCGACTTCAACATCCACCTAGACAAACCACAAGCAGCCGACTTCTTAGCTCTCCTCTCCTCGTATGACCTTCACAGGGCCAACACGACTTCCACCCACAGAGGAGGACAACAGCTAGATCTTGTTCTGGCTCGTAACTGCACCGCTAATAATATTCTAGTTACTTCCCTGCATGTCTCTGACCATTTCTTTATAAAGTTCACTGCAACACTCCCTGTAATCTCACCTCCCCTCAACCCTGTTTCTTTCCATCGTAATCTTCGTTCCCTCTCTCCCACTTGCTTTTTGTCCATGGTGTCTTCCTCCCTACCCACCACAACCCTTTAGGCATCTCTCAACGTTGAGGAAGCTACTGATAAACTCTGTACAACCTTAACATCCTGTCTTGACAGTGTCTGACCGCCTACCTCTAGGCCTGCACGTGCTACACCCTCTTGCCCCTGGCTTTCTGAGACTCTTCGTGACCATCGGACCAAGCTAAGGGCTGCATAGAGGAAGTGGCGCAAGTCTAGAGACCCTGTTGATCTCTCCAAGTATCAACATCTTCTTAACTCATTCGTTACTGATATATCTGCAGCCAAAACCAAGTACTTTCAAAACAAAATCCAAACTGCATCTAACCCGTGTCAACTTTTCTCAACCTTCTCCTCTCTTCTCTGTCCCCCTCCACCTCCCGCCAGTACCTTGTGACTGCTGATGACTTTGCCAACTTCTTCACTGATAAAGTGGAGACCATCCGCAGGCAATTCTCTGCTCAATGCATCCCTGATCTCTCTCCCCTTACTACCTGTCCCCTCGACCCGATCCCTTCCCACCTCCTACAGGCTATCTCTCCATCTCTACTGCCTCAACTCGCACACATTATAAACACCTCCATCACCACTGGCACTGTCCCCCGCTCATTTAAACATGCCCTAGTAACACCTTTACTCAAGAAACCAACACTCGACCCCTCGAAAGGGTAGTATTTAACCAATTCTCTGCCTATCTCTCACAGCACAACCTTCTGGACAGTCAGCAATCCGGCTTCAAGAAAGGACATTCTACGGAGACCGCTGTCCTGTCTGTCGTCGAAAACCTACGGCAGGCAAGGGCTAAAGCCTTGTCATCTGTCCTTGTTCTGCTTGATCTCTCTGCTGCTTTTGACACTGTGAACCACCAGATCCTGCTGTCCACTCTCTCCAAACTGGGCATCTCTGGAACTCACTCAACTGGTTTAACTCTTATCTCACGGGCAGATTCTTTGAGGTATCCTGGAGAGGGGAGACATCCAGATCTCACCAGCTGACAACTAGAGTTCCTCAGGGATCAGTTCTTGCTCCTCTTCTCTTTTCTATATATACCACCTCCCTGGGATCAATTATTAAAGCACATGGGTTCTCATACCATTTTTATGCAGATGACAAACAGCTTTTTCAACAAGATGACCCCACCATCTCTGCCCATGTCTCTGCCTGCCTTCTGGACATCTCTTCTTGGATGAAAGAGCATCACCTACAACTCAACCTCTCCAAGACAGAACTCCTGGTTTTACCGGTCCACCCATCAATTGAACACCACCTTACCATTCACTTCGGCTCCTCAACTATAGCACCCACCAAGTCTGCGAGGAACCTGGGGGTGATGCTCAACAACCAGCTGAAATTCACCTCCCACATCGCAGCAACCACTCGAACTTGCAGGTATGTGCTCTACAACATCCGGAAAATCAGGCCGTTCCTGTCGGAGCATGCCTCTCAGCTGCTAGTCCAAGCTCTGGTCATGTCAAGACTGGACTACTGCAATTCTCTACTGGCCGGCCTTCCAACCAATGCAGTCAAGCCCTTGCAAATGATCCAGAATGCAGCTGCACGTCTAGTTTTCAATCAGCCTAAAAGAACCCATGTAACACCCCTCCTGATGTCACTTCACTGGCTGCCAGTTTCCGCCCGCATCAAGTTTAAATCTCTGACACTGGCCTTCAGCAAATTCGCCCATTTACCTTAACTCACTGCTCCAAGTCTACATCCCCTCCCATCATCTTCGGTCTGAAAACGAGCGACGCCTGGTTGTTCCATCACAGCGAGTCACCAAATCGCTTGCAAAAACCTTTACTCATTCGGTTCCCCTGTGGTGGAATGAACTACCAGCCTCCACCCGAACTGCAGCATCCTTCACAACTTTTAAAAAACAGCTCTAAACATACCTGTTCCGCATTTATTTGACTAAACATTAACTGTCTGACTGTCTGTCTGTCCAATTTTTTTTTAATTGTTGTTCATTCTCTGCTTTGCTTACTCCAGCTTTAATCCTCCTAGTAGCATGGCATTGTAAACTAACGGTACTGTTTAGCTTGTTGACAAAATGTTTATATTCTCTCCTACTTGTAAGTCGCTTTGGATAAATGCGTCTGCCAAATGAATAAATGTAAATGTAAATGTAACTTCGTAACTAAGTTATATTAAATAACAATTCCCATCATCAAGGCACAGACAGCACATTGCATTGATTTTAATGACTTGCACCTGACGTTTAAAGACACAGACTTTGAGAAATATCACTTCAGAATTCTCTCTTTAGATCTCATTAGGCTAATTGATAAAGCGCTTGTCGTCTCTTATTATGTCTGTATTCACCTAGAATAATTATACTGTGTCAGGTGATGTGTGGGTAAAACATTTCTTTACCTGCCTAGTTTTTTCTGTCTCTTAATGATTTTAGTCTTGAACTGAGAAGCAAATATCTTTGCTCTATCACCGTAAACAAACAAAAGAAGTGAGCCGATTTTATTCGATGATTAATCGCCGTATCACTTCAGCTGTCGAAACAGCAGCATTTCGGCTCCAGCAGTACTTCATTATTCCTAATTACTTCCAAATCCATTTACTGTGTATCCAAAGCTCTGCATCAAGGATCCATTATGTATTTAATGTTGGTAGATTTTCTATAATCAATACCGACTCGCACAGGAAGAATCTTTTAGGGAAGTGGCTACGTTTTTCACATTTATTTATTCTGTTTTAGCAGCTACGTTCAGCCGTCTTTGATCTTACACATAAAATTGGTTGTGAAGCCATGCTTTAACTGTTATAAAATACTCTGCAGCTTTTACCGGAGTGAAATTAATGACCTCATGTTCCTGAGGTGACGACAGTCAGCTGCACAGCCCGTCTCCGGGTGAGGACCTTCCTCGGTCACCGTGGTATCGCCATGGTAACAAGCTTAGGGGAATGAGAGAGAGAATAATCTAATCTCCACATTTCAGCTGCTGCGATAAAGACGGGCACAGTGCCGTCTGCAGTGGGAGGTGAAGACTAAGGAAAGTGGCTGTGTACAGAGTTTGTGTGTTTAACATTCAGGCTGAGTGTGAACGCCTGCACTGTTTCTGTACTGAGTTAGACACGCTATTTATCAGTATGTGTCACTCCTGCTGCAATAGGCCTTTTAAAACGCAGTGGGTATAATTCACCGGTCCATCTGATTTAAAAAACCCATTGCATAGATAACATTTTGTCTTTCATGATTAAGTTCATATGTGGGGTCATCAAACCAACCATACAACCAAACCAACTATATTCATATAAGAATTAGAATTTCCTTTCCCTAATACCCAAAATAGAATTTGACATTTTAAAAAATCACAATTAAAATCAAATCATAGGCAGCGTAACAGAATTATATTTGAATTTTAAATAGAGAGCATATTTGCAACAACCAATGACATAGCCTGTTTGGAAACTACAATACTAATTTCTCCCTAGTAATGCAAACAAAAGTTAAATCTAAATTTATACAAAGTTGTGCTCATTCCGGTTTCTCAGCCGCCGTTTTTTTTTTTTAATTGTTTTATATTATTAATATTTATCATATAAAATCAAATAAGAGAGATGTATCTTTTTTGCCATCACACCATAGGACAAACTTGCATAGACAAAAAAGGCTTTAAGCATAAAAACAATGAGTGTAATACTGCTTTACATTGTTGTTGTTCAAAAAAAAGAAAAAGTTTTCTGTTTAATTTAATTGCATTTTTGTTTTTCTGAGCAAAAAATAATCCCCTGATTTACAGAAGACGCCCACAAAAAAAGTCATTCAGTGTAACAATCTTGTCAGGCATATTTACAACAAAAATCAACATATTCGACATCGACATATTAAAAGACTAATTACTTTCATCCCAAATTCTAATTAGTTGTAATTTTACATTAAAAAAATGTGCCAATATCCTAGGTTTTGCCCATTTGTCAATAAGAATTTTTGCACAATAAATTGTAATATGCTCCCTTATTATTAAGTCATTATATAAGTCAGCATAAGCATGTTGTTTGAATTTGTACATAAATATTGTGTTACACTGAATGACAATGTTACTATATACAGTATGTTATGTTAATATGTTATTATTTCAACCAAATATTTACATTTTATAAACTTTGAAAAAGTTGAAACCATAAATTAGACATTTTACTTACATTTAATGTGATTTCTATGGACATAAAATCACTTTTGTGACATCTTAACGTCTTTGACCCATGGGTTTTGACCCATACTGTATATGTATTAGGGATTCACCGATATGTAAATTTTAGCCGATAACGATCATTCTTTAACATAATTGGAAGCATTTAACCGATATATTGGCAAAAAGCAAAAAGTCGACAACTGCTTTTATTTGAAAACATTGACTGCAGAAAACAAAGTTAACCATTAGTTATCTTTTTTCCCCTGAAAATCATGTACCAAGCCTACTTTACACTAACGATTCTTTAACCTTCAAACTTTTCTGGTGTATATTTTATTTAATAAACAAATTTATAGATGTTCTTCCAGAGCAACCCAATATGCTTTTGTTCCTATAATTTACACATTCATAAATACTGTATCTAAATACTGTACCTACTTCAACAATGTTTTGGTAATAGCAGGAAGTGAACGATCACGATAGAATGAAAGTATTATACTGCATTTTAACTGTGAGCAGCGTGCAGATGAAGAAGTTTAACCAGAGGAAATGATTTATGATTTATCGGCTATAATATATCGGCCTAAATTATATTATAGGCCGATACCGATAACATTAAAAAGGACCATTTATCAGCCTATACTGATATGGCCGATAATTTATCGTGCATCCCTAATATATATATATATACACACTGTATATTCTTAACTAACTGCATTTAATGTGTTGCTAAGCTTTGTCACAAGAAAAGTGATTTCCCAACCCATTTGCTTTAAGCTTCTAAGCAAACAAGTTTGTCAACAACAGTATGAGCGCTGAATCAAATTTAGAGTTCAAAAAGTCACAGAAATTATACAGTCCACAAAGCAAAGCTAATTTGAGTCAATTTCCTCTTTGCTTAATGCTCAGAACACCTACAAAACTTACTTTCACTGCATTCATACATTATTTATTTACCACGGCTGAGAGAAAAGCTATCACAAAAGGATTATGTGCTTCCTTAAAATATGAAAATTGAAAATAACATTGAAAATGGAAATGACTACGTTTGGGGTTATCACTGTAGACACTGTAGATATGGTCTTGTTGTGTTTGGCACAGACTGTGTCTGAAACTAAGCTATTTCCAAACATAACAAAAGGGTAAAATGCAATCATTTTATGGCAGCATCTTCCCGTTCGTGACGTCGTTCCGAGCTCTGTCAAATACCTCTGGTGTTATTAATATAGTCGGGGTATCTGCTGATGAAATGTAAATCTTAGGCAGACATCAAAATCAGATGAGACATTGGTAGTGGTGGGGGTGGTATAAACCTTATGATGCTCAGATATAAATGTTCATGTTTTAATGTGGGTCATACTTGGGGCAGAAGAGAATTTCTATTGGATTTATTTCGGGAAACACAATAGGGATATGGGCAGGCTGAGAAGTGGAATGTGGCAGAGAGGATGAACAGGAATCACACTAGACACATAAAGATGAGCCGTTCGTGGTAATGGTGGGATTATAGGGAGATTAGTGGGGTAGATGCGTCAGGAGGCATTCTGATTGATGAGCCATGGCATGAAGTGACAAAATGGCCTTTAGGTCTCGAAAAAAGAATAGGACAGATTTTCACACATAAAACAGAACAGACCTCCACAAATGACAGATTATGTATTTTAAAGAGATTGTTAACCCAAAAATGTAAATTGTAATGTAAAACATTTACTCACCCTGTGTTGTCATTTCAAATTTTATGACTTTCTTTCTTCCTCAGAACACAAAAGTGAACCGAACAACATCA
The DNA here is from genome assembly GCF_024868665.1 of Triplophysa rosa. Taxonomy (NCBI): domain Eukaryota; kingdom Metazoa; phylum Chordata; class Actinopteri; order Cypriniformes; family Nemacheilidae; genus Triplophysa; species Triplophysa rosa. The sequence continues at coordinate 13,992,272 of NC_079895.1, forward strand.
GAGATGTTTATATAACTGAAAATTGTGTTCCAGTCCTCCATGCTCCATCGTCCTCGTCCATTAGGGCGAGTAAGGCAAATCCTTACTTTTTGGTTTTATGAGGGTATTATGCGGTAAGCTTCATTTCTTGAGTGCCACTTTAAAAGAAACAGCTGTAATCGGTTCTGGTCTAAATCAGTGAAGTATCAAACCTCAGCAGAGCTAAAATCTGCGCAAAGAAAAAATCTCCAGCAATATCAGCCCCTGGCCCCCAAATCACTGGAACATAGCAAAGCCTGAAATCCTTGGAGACGAACCTCAGTGTTTGAAATGTAAACATCTGAGGGCTTGTTTGTTTACAGAGCTGTCGATTCTTAAAGGCTCATTTATCCCAGGATGCATCTGCAAAATCTGCTGAGGTTGTTGGTTTGTTTGGCTGTCTTTGAATGGAAACTGTAAAAGAGGAGTTCGGTTGACCTCAGGTTCGATGTTTTGTGCTTGTGCTGGAGGTGTTTCAAAGAGGGAAATAATTTTGAAATCCTTTGATGTCTACAACATGGTGAGGCTTCTTTTGGGCTGGAGGTGTAAATGTAATGAACGATTACATTTTCCGATAAATGATTTGCTTGGGCCTCTTTGGTTCAGAACTACAGCTTGCTGTTCGCTTCTCCTAAAGACCCCATGAAATCAAATCAGAGTTTTGTGGCTTGTAATTCATATACCGTGATGTCATCTATGTGCTAGTGGAGAACATTCACTTAAATAACAAATGCTCATGTAAAATGGACTCCTGGAAAAAATTAAAAAGGTTAATGGCTGTGGCATATGTTTGCACGTTTATTGTACTGACAATTGTACTGACAGGTACACCCACCTTACTTGCGTGTACATTTGGGCAGTCTTAGTCAACTCATACCACGAAACTGACGTAGATTTGTGGGGGTGTGGTTACATGAGGCGTTTCAGGCAAGTGAGCATTCGCTTTTAGTTAGAATGCATCTTTTGTTCCCACACATTAATTTTTGCAATTTTACGTGTCTAATACATGCATGGGCAACTTATAACACACCAAAGACACAGAAAAACATGTACCATTCCAAAAAAAAACATTCGCAACTCTGTCTCCTCTCCACCAATAAGCTGGTGTGTGGTGGGCTTTGTGGTGCAATATGGCTGCCGTCGCATCATCCAGGTGGATGCTGCACATTGGTTGTGGTTGAGGAGATTCCCCCGTCCATGTGATTTGAATGAAAACAATGTAATATAAATATAATAAGTTTAAAGGGGTCAAATGACAAGGCTAAAACGAATATTATCATTTGTTTTAGATGTAATGCAATGTGTATACACGATTTAAGGTGCAAAAACGCTGTATTTCCACATACCGTGCTCGTTTGTATCTCATCTTTACCCTGCCTCTCTGAATGCTCTGAAAAGCAGGGTGTGCTATGATTGGCCAGTTAACCAGTGCGTAGTGATTAGTCGAATACTGCAAGCGTGTGACGGAAATGTAACGCCTCTTACCATATTTGGAACATCAGGTTCCAAAGCAATTGTTCTGACAGGTACGCACACCTTAATTACGTGTACATTTGGGCGGTCTTAGTCAACTCATACCACGAAACTGACGTAGATTTGTGGGGGGGTGGTTACACGAGGCGTTTCAGGTAGGTCTGGGTGAGCATTCGCTTTTAGATAGAATGCATCTTTTGTTCCGACACCTTTCATTTTTTGCAGTTTTACGTGTCTAAAACATTCAAGGGCAACTTATAACACACCAAAGACACAGAAAAACACGTATTCGCACCATATGACCCCTTTAATCATTTGTATATCATATCATATAATGTCATATATGATATTAAAAGACATTTAATTTGTAAAAAAAAACAGTCAAAATTATTTGCTGCATTTGGGTTACCGTGTTTAATTAGTTTTGAGACGTTCACTCGATGTAAGTACTCAGTAGTGGTTTTCCCCATTAATGTGAGAGTCAGTGGATTATGCAGTTACCATATAGGAAGATCTGATCCCTTGTGAAAATGATTCCAATTGTTTATATTGCACATTGACTTTTGGGTGTTAAAAGGGCCCAGTGGACACATGCTGGTAAAGGTCAATATCTAATTTTAGTTGAGGTCTCTGTGCAATCTATATTCCTTTGAGTCAAGAAATGATCTTCAACTTGATCTAGAAAAACTGTGTTAGAGTTGTTGTAGAGGTGTTGGTCTAATAAGGCGGAAAACATCTTATCTAAATCATCATTAACCTTAAAAACATTTATTGTGCTGTGTGTTTGAATAAAGTATACTTCTTTTAAACTAAAAAAAGAAGTTATACTTTTAGTCTTACTTAGGCTTAGTTTAGTCTTACTTCTCAAAAATGTACTTTATTTACTTCACAGAAATATACTTAAAGTTACACTTAAGTGTTTAAAAGGACAGTTCACCCAAAAATTACAATTCTGTCATCCTTTACTCACCTTCGCGTTGTTCCAAATCTGTATAAATGCATTTATTCTGATGTACACAGAGAAACATAATTGGAAGAATGCCTGTAAATAAATAGTGCTTGGACCTCATTGACTAGTAGGAGAAATTACTTTTTTTGTTTTGTTGAACACAAAAGAAGATATTTTGAAGAATGTAGGACAGCAAACAGTTCTGGGGCACTTTTGGCTACCATTGTAATTTTTCCTAATATGGTAGTCAATGGGGTCCAAGAACTGTTTGGCTACAAGCATTCGTCCAAATATATTTCTCTGTGTTCAACCAAATAAAGACATTTATACATGTTTGGAACAAATAGAGAGTGAGCAATTCATGACAGAAATTTTATTTTTGGTGAACTATACCTGTAAGAAGTACTGTATATTTGGCCTAACAGTTAAATAGGAACATAGTGTACTTTTAAACTATCAGTAATTTACTATCTAGTAAACTATCAGTATGCCTTTAATTCACTTATAGTACAGTGGCAGTACAAATTAAAACTGTATTTTAATTTTAAACCAGTTGTGTACTAAAAAGTTTACTACTGTTACATTTAAAGTGTACTTTAAAGTATAGATAGTTTCATCGGATGCTCGCGCGCCTGACCCCCAGTTAACTTCCGGTTTTTGTTTGGCTATTGCCTAATAATATGACTATTTATATTGTATTTATTTGATGTTAATATTAATTTGAATTATTATTTTATTGTAAAATAATTGTTTTAAATAAACAATTTGTTGAATTTTGTTGTATGTTGATTTTATTAAATAAACAATTTGTTGAATGGGTCCTGCAGTTTTGACGCATTTAAACAGACCGTATGGTACATTGACATCTAGCGGATGAGCTAGATGGAGAGACAAGTGTAGCCAAGCAACGGTTCTTATCGGTTTCTTTTGATTGTTATCAGAAATCATCTACAGGTACTCTATTGTTTGTGAATGTGTACCGGAAGTTCAGTTGGGGTCACAAAAGTGCGCATGCGCAGTAACGTTTGTTTATGTTGTTAAGATGAAACGGTCTATACTTTTATAAATTAAGAACTGGGCCAAGTTGCAAGTAGTAATGAAATAGTACAGTTACAATAATACTAAGTACTACACATCTATTAGTGTACTTACTGCATAAGGTATAAAATATATTTAAGTATACTTAATAAAATTAACATAAATATACTTGTATTTGGTGAAATTAGTTTGTGAGATCTGATGCAGGTTAAATACCACTAATTTCTGTTAAAAATCAGAACAGAATGAAGGAAATTGTATTTTTGCAGAAGTTACACTAAACGTATTCTTGCATATTTGATGGCAATCTGCAGTCTTTGGCATTGCTTAAGATTTGCCTTTAGCAACTAGACCTTGTGTGCAGCAGCTTGCCTCACACTGCTTGCTTGCTTCTTATCTAAAGATCATGGGCAAAACTGGAGGAAAAGTTTGGCACTGTGATGGGGATTAGTGGGGTTTGGTGGCAAAGAGTGGCACCCACAGTGCTGGAACATCTCTGTTGTTCTCTGTGCCACTTCATGGTTTCTTGGAGTTTAGATGGAAAGACAAGTTGCCAACATCTTGCTGTTAGGACAGTCACAAGCTCCACAGCAGCAGGAGGTTTGGATTAGAGAATTTATTGGCGGGTTTAAGGAAGTCATATCATGAGGGTCCAAATATATACCTTGATCTTGTGAGATAAAGCAGCCGTGCTATACTATGAACTTATGGTTAACTTTTGAAAACCTTTTCAGAAACGTATTTTTAAACTAAAGACATTTAATGAAACTGCACAAAATGTCTCGTTTTAAACATGCGACACCTCACACAAATGTACCAACAGATAACCATTTGTCAGGAACGGTGAGGGAACAAGGACAGAGAACCCAAGTGCAGACAGCGGGTAAGGGGTTAACAAAAAGACTTTAATTACAAAAATACAAACATGAAACAAAAACCCACGAGGGGGCAAACCAACAAAACAGCAAGGAGGTAAACAGGGACATAGACTAATCTACACTAAACTAGACAAGACATGAATTACAAAATACAAGACATGAACTACAACTAACTAGACTAGAAAATACAGTAATACAGACCGGGAGGGCGATGACGGACAGACAAAGCAAAATGAACCGACAGAAGACACAAGGGCATTAAATAAGGGAACAAATCAAGAGGGAACAGCTGAGGGGTATGAAACAATAACGAGCAATAATGAGGAGACGAGAGGGCGGGAACAGATACGAGACTGGAGAGGGTGTATGGAAGGCCCTAAGGGCCACAATTACCCCTCTCCACATGAAACACGGGGTTCTGTCATGATCCTGCCACTAGACCACGAAAAACATGTCATGATGCGGCAGAATCATGACAACCATGTCCATTTAGACTACACAATCCCTGTCACAATGTTATGCAGGCTGTGCAGAGAGGCTGTTGTTAAAGGATGGATCAGCTACTGTAAAAACTAGTGTGTGAGTTGAACACTTGCACTTGCTGTTGCTTTTTTTACCTGCAAAGGAGCCATTTTATAAAGGCACAGCAGCAAAACAAATGAGTTGTTTATTCCCAAGGGTCAGAGATAGACTTGAAAACAGTCATAAAAATAAAATATGAATGTTTTCTAACACATAACTAACCTTATAAATAGACATTAGGGAGAAAAATTCCTGTAACTGAACTAGTAGTGCATGCCACTGGCAAATGAATATCATGGTTTTGCTTCTGAAGGAGTTATAGTTTTGTTTTCAGTTTTCAGAGTTATAGTTTTTTTTTTAGTTTTCAGAGTTATAGTTTTGTTTTCGGTTTTATTCTAGTTTTGTTCATGTTTTTAATTAGCGTTTTTATTTTAAGTTGTCAATGTCATTTCTTTAGCAATTTTCTTATACACTCTTAAAAATAAATGTTCTTAAAAGGTTCTTCACAGCGATGCCATAGAGTCGAAGATTCTTAAGAACCATCTCTTTTTCACCTTTTAATAATCTGAAGAACCTTTTTTCGCCGCAAAGAACCTTTTGTGGAATAAATGAAAAAAATAATGTATATATATATATACTGTATATATATATATATATATACTATTAATATACCGTATACAATATATTTACATATACATACAGTTTATATATATATATACAGATTATTAGTGAACTGTGCTTTGAAGTTAGAATTCCAGATTTATCAACTGCATTTCCCCTCATGCCTGTTTTTATCCTAACACATACAACTCTGTATGAGTTGAGATCCATTTCCACTAGGATGTGGAAACAGAACAGCATCAGTTTAAGTCTGAGTTAAATCTGGCAGAAAGCTATCAAGGGACCATCTATCACCGTCTTCTATTCAAAGCCTCAAAAGAGTGAAAAAATCTTTTTTACAGATATGCAAGAAATCTTCGTTGAATGTTTTCTCTGTGGCGTCTTAAGGTCTAGTGGCTAATGTGAGCGTGTAAATTAGGGAAGGTCATTCAGTGGACAAAGTACTAGTTGCTGCGGCCACTAATGCAAACGTTCATTTTAGATCCCCTCATCAAGACCGGCTTCTTAGCTTGCAGAAAGTGACACTTTATTGACTGCCCATCGACCGCTTGATGCTGGGGATGTTGTTTTCTTTCTGACCCTTTTCTCTTTCAGTCTATTTATTTCTCTCTTCTGTCCCCCTCTGTCGCTTCGGTCCAGTTCATTATTGTTATAAATAAAATCATCTTCTTTTCTACCACAAATGCCATTTGATGTTCTTCAATCTGTGTTTTACCGCTCTTCATCTGCCTTGCTTGTCACGCAGTCTTCTCCCATTATATTCCTGAGAGCGGCTCCATCATGACAGTTATTACAGGGGTACATCAGTGTCAAATGTGGAGATCAGCACCGAGCTGGTTGAGCTGCGTGTGAACGTAAGAGGCTCTGAACCTCTTCCGCACTTCTCATGGGAGAATATAAAACTAACAGCTAATGCTAGTAAAGTGCCACTTATGTCCGAATATTTATCTAATATACATGGAGTTCAGTTTACGAGTGTCTTTTTTGTGAAGTGTGTGGACGTGTTTGCTCGGGTGTGTTTGACAAGGTTGACCCCTGTGCTGTGTAATGATCCAGTGTGGAACTGATCGCATATCTGCTGCCGGCTCTCAATTGAAGACTTGCAGAAAGCAGCGCCTAATCTGGTCAAAACTGTAAAAAATAAAGTTTTAAAACGTAATTCCTCTACTAATTCTACCCCCCTAATCCGTCAAAGACGGTCGACCCGTTCTGGACTTCATTCGTGAATTTCACACATTGGCTCTGGATCCTGCCAATTCAAACCCTCATCTGGCTTTGAGAACGCTCTCCAAAGGCTGTGAAAAAAGGGCCTCGGGAGCACTTCGCAAAATTAGACACCTTCACTCTCCGCCACTGTCGTCAGCGGATTGCTGTAATTACATGTGCAAATGGGTCATTGGCAAGGTCTTGTGTGCTGTCAGGTGTGGATAGAAGAGGCGAAGTGCCAAAGAGCGTTTTTCAACGTGCTCTTTCCGTTGGGATTGGGACACTCGAGGAGACTTATTTGTGCAAAGCGTGTTTTAATGGCCCCGCTGTGGCAAAGGCTCAGTTGGTGAGCGCACAATTGGAGCATTGAGAGGCTGCTGCTGTTTTTCACAGAGCAAATGTTAAAGCTGATAATAAAGAAGAAAGCCTAACAAAACGTCCAGTAAACACAGATCAATTTATTCACATAGTATGTATATTTTTGAGGTTTTATGCTTTGTGACAAACAATGCATTATATTAAATTAGGTAAATAAGGAGTCACCTATAGTATAGAGGCATTTACATATGTTGGATTTCTTAATAATAATATAATAGACAACTATTTTATTGAAAGATATATTAACATGGGAAGAAAGCTATGGAGTTGAATCATTCTGAATGTTAGTGTCATTAAAGACAATTGGGTAACACTTAAAAAAATTGTTCATCCGAAAATGAAAATTCTGTCATCATTTACTCACCCTCTTATATTTTCTAACCTTTATGACTTTCTTTCTTCCACAGAACACAAAAGACGATATTTTGGTGAAAGTTGGTAACTGAACAGCACTGGCCCCCAGTCACTATATTGTATGGACACAAAACCAATGCAAGTGAATGGGGGCCAGTTAACAACAGTCTTCAATATATCTTCTTTTGTGTTCTGTGGATGAAAGAAAGTCATACAGGTTTGAAATGACAAGAGGGAGTAAATGATGACAGAATTTTTATTTTTGGGTAAACTATCACTTTAACAACAAGGTTGTGATTGTTAACATTAGTAAATGCATTAATTATCATGAACTGACAATGAGCAATATAGTTTTTCAGCATTTATTAAACTTTTTTAATGGTAGTTCATGTCAATACAATTGGTCATTTTAGTTCACAACACATTAACTAATGTTAACAGTTACAACGTTTGATTTTAAAATTGTTTTAGTAAATGCTGAAATTAATATGTGATGAACTAAGATTAATAAATGCTGTAGAAGAGTTGTTCATTGTTAGTTCATGTTAACTAATGCATTAACTAATGTTACCAAATACAACCTTATTGTGACAATTCTATATGACACACATTGTTTAATGGTAATTTCATTGTATAGCAGAAGCTTTAGTAGCTCATGGAAATCAGTTGAAATCCAAGTATCTACTTACAGGCTATCATCTTTCCACTGTAAGCATTATGCTTCCTACATTCTCTATTGATTCAAAGATGTAATGTGCCCTCTCTATCTGTGGAGATTCACTTGACCTTTGTGTCTCTCAAGAACCCAGCATGCTCTTGTGGAATGGCAATCCTTCCAACAGACAGGTTGTTTTATAGTAACCTATGCATTGTGCATTACTGTTAATAGTCAAAGTTCTGCATGTTTTACATCAAATGATAAATAATTATAAAATAAAACCCATTGACCTTTTGGAGGATCAGACAGGGTTGGATGCTAAACCCCTTTATTTTCTCAAATGGTGTTCAGATTAATCTGATCTGCATTAGATGTGTTTTCATTCATTTATTGTATACAGTACTGTGAAAATACCACAGAAGAAAATCAAGTGGGATTAATTTCCATGTCATGGATACATACTGTATAAATTTGTGCAAATAGGGTAAAACAAAACAAACGTAACAATTTCCATCCAGTCTCTTGATACTGGAATGCTACACTCATTTTGCTGTTTGTTTTGAAGGTCAGTTTCTATACACTATGCAGGAGATGGGTGGCTTCCATTCATCATCTGCCTGACAGGTTGTGTTTTGCCCTAAATCCCCCAACCCCCCCCCCCCCCGCCCCCTTAGTTTCTGCACAAGTAGGTTTGTCCCATTAAGGGACATTTTCTTGGACACTTACCATCTGTCTTCTGTTCATTTGAGTATCTCCTTTCATACCATTTACAGCCAAACCAATTCCGCCGTTCAGCATAGGCCCCGATTGATTTTAATGTACAAACAAAGACATTTGTAGATATTCTGAGATTTATGATCATTTTAAAGCACATTAAAGCGCATTTAGGATTCTTCATTCACAAAAACAACTTAATGGACTTAGTCATTAGACTTTCGTGGCCATTATCCACAATCCAGTTAGTGTATATATAAAAACAACAAGCATTGACTTTCACAAAAAAAATAAAAGATATTCATAAACAGGGTCAGTCTGCAGTACGGTAGTGATTGGAGATGAAAGTGGAGGGAGTTGTTGATCGACCGTGTTTCTGGTCAGAGAAAATCAATTCAGAGAGGGACCATCTAACGAGGAGATAGAGATAACCGTTACTGCCCCTCCCGTCCCACACGTCTCTTATTTCCTGGCCTGTGGGTGCAGACACAGACCTCAGGGAGAAGCTGGGTGATAATCGCTCCTGGTGCTGGACAGAAGATAGGTTTGGAATAATGCTTGATGTATTCATGATTGATATGCAAGTCAATGGACATGTTTTCAGAGGTACATTTAAACTATAATCAAATCAAATACCGTAGTTTTAAAGGAACACACCTTTATTTGACGCTTTTTCATTGACTTTGCTGATGACCTTGGCAGTGGGTAAGGTTGTGGGTAAAAATCTGAAGAAACACATCACTGATAAGATGTAAAAAATGCTAAATGTATACTGATTGGATCAAGCGTCTGCAAACTGCACATGTACATTCTAAGATGGATAGAAAATATTAACAGTGGATTCATGGGCTAGTTTTTACAGAAGGCGTTTGGGCTAATATTGACAAAACAAGCAGTTTGCGGAAAATAATACACCAGCATATGTTGTGTTGGATGCTGGGTGTCGGTATCCCACCGGGCATTTCATATATACCAGCAAGATTTCCATGGTCATCCAGCTTAACATGAAAGAACATCCTGGTCAGCCAGCTTCGAACCAGCATGAACATAAACATCCCTGCGTAGATCAGAAGGACAAAGCCTCATTCAGCTACCAAAAATTTCTTTGCAGTAAAGATAAGTGGTCAAAAATTTGGAAAATGTAATTAAAAGTGTGATTGAAATAGTTTCATATGCAGAATAACGATGAGTTCTGGCCTAAAGTATAGCAAATACCTGCCATTTCAGATGATTGGGTCATTTCTGGTGTCTGTCCCATAACTCAACTGCCTTAAAGGGATAGTATAAACCTAAATAAATCGACATTTATTCATCCTCTTGTAGTCCAAAACCTGTATGTGACTCTTTATCCTGTGAACCACAAATGAAGATATTTTGAGACATGTCTCAGTGGTTTTGGGTGCGTACAATGGAGGTCAGTGGGAGCCAGTGTTGTTGGCATTCTTCAAAATATCTTCTGCAGAAGAAAAAAGATCATACAAGTTTTCATTTTTGGGTGAACTACCCATTTAAGCTCCTTGGGAACAAAAAGAGTTTGGTTTCCTTTCTGTCGGTCTCTCGACGTTGTGTCGAACCGACAGAATGGGGTTTGTCTTGAGAACCTATCATCTTCTGAGTATTTAGAAAAGGCCAATGAAAATTGGCGAATGAAATTTGCATGCCGGGCTCCTCCTATAAGAGGGAGCCGGCGTGCTCATTCAGTCACCTTTTGTTCTTCAGAGCCTACGCATCTGATGAGCTTCTCTACGATCTTTGGTGATCATTTTTCTGCTGGAATCTACGATGTGGACAGCGGACGGTCCCTTCCTGCAGTGACTCTCCCCTGGGCGTCTCGGCAGTTCCGGAGGTGTTCGAGCAAATTTCCTTCTAAAAGAGCAAATTTCTCCAGCGTGGCATGTCCCGCTGTTCTCATGGGTGCAACACACTCATCGAGGAGGGGGACGGACACGATGCCTGCTTCCAGTATGCTGGGGCAGATGTTGTGGATACGTCCTGCCCGCACTGCGGGCGGTGATGATTCAGACTTTGCGTCACGGGTGGCTGTGTTCTCACGGGACTCAGCCACCACCTCGTTTGCTCCCTGTTCCGTGGCGGCAGGACTACGGCCCTGCCGTCCGCTACGGCAAGCAGCGAGGGTGATATGAGGATTACTGTGAGCGATAATCCGCCAGCCACTGGCTCACGGACCGTTCGCACCTCGTCTCGCTCGTCTGACCGTTCCCCAGGAGACGGTCCGCCGTCTTATTCCTCAATCACGTATTCGGACACGATGCGTGATGATGAGATGTCTCTTGCAGCATCGGGGGGGGTGACGTACTGCCATCCGACTCCGACGATTCCACGGGCTCCCTCCCTCGGGGGCTCGAGCCCAGGAAGAAGCGGACATCGAAATGTCAGCCATGCTTTCCCGTGGCTACATGGCGCCTCAGGTTTGAGCGCGGCTCCAAGCCGCGCCCGCCCCTAGTGCCTTGTTTACCAGAAGTGCATGAGGAACTTAGTAAGACCTGGAACGCCCCTTTCCGGCACATTTCACGTCAAACAAAGTTCCTTCACCCTCTCTTCCCTCGAGGTTGAGACAGCTGGAGGATACGTCGTTGTCCCCCAGGTGGAGTATGCCGCCGCGGTGCACTCGTGCCCGTAGGCGGCGGCCACCTGGGGGGGGGCTCGACCTAGACTCCCGTCCAAAGCATGTGGTGTCTCGGCGTCTCTGGTGTCGAGAGCTTACATTGCAGCGGACCAAGCTGCCTCCTCTCTCCACGCTATGGCTCCTGCCAGGCCAGGGCATTGAGAGAGCGCCACGAGGGTAAGACCGACCCAGCGCTTATGCAGGAACTCCTCGCCGCCACCGACCTCGCTCTACGGGCGACCAAGGTGACCACGCGGGCCCTGGGTCGGACGATGTCCACACTTGTGGTCCATGAGAAGTCTCATGACAGTCCTCTGGCTGATCCTTGCGCAGATGAGTAACGCCGAGAAGGTCCGCTTTCTCGACGCCCCCGTCTCGCAAGGGGGGCTGGTTGGTGTTACTGTCGAGCTGCAGCGGCCCCGCTCACCCCCCGCCCGTCGGGGGGCTCGAGACCCGCACGCGGCCTCCCCCGGAGGGTTCTCTACAGTAAAGAAGCAGTCCTCCGTGCCGCGACTCGGCGGCCTTGGCCGTCGAGTCCCGTGCACTGTCTGCTTCCCAGCAGCCCTGGTCCTCTTCGACGCCCTCCAGCTCTGGCGCCCCCCACTCAGGCGCCCCCCCCTGGAGGAGACAGCGAAGAGGAGACCATCGCCCCATCAGCAGCCGCGGTGAAGCGGCCCTCATGGGAAGACCTCAGGGGGATCGAGGCTACCATTGGGCCCGACCCCAGCCACATCGCTGGGAAGTCGGATAGGGACGGATCCTGCCCCGTCTCTCCATCTGCTGGCCCCCTCCGGGGGGCTAGCGCCCACTTACTCTCAAAAAAGGAGAGTTTCCTCTCTCTCTGGGTTATCACAGCCGCTCCCACCCTCTGCACGACGGTGAACGGCAAACTCGACGTTGCGTCATGGCGAAGCACAATGTCGAGTATAAACACCAGCCCTCAGCACTCTCAGTCAGACAGTGCGTTGAGCTGCGCAGTCACCAGGCAGGAAAAACAGCAGAGCCGATCTCCTCCCCGGGGGACCTCCCCCGGCAAGGAATCCGTACTGTTAGCCATCGAACCCCCCCCCGGGGGGACGATGAAAAAGATTGTACCTTTAGTCCCCATCTCATTCTGGGAGCCTGTCCGGCTTCCCAGACTGTCAGGCTGGCTAGGGAAGACGATCCATCTTGGCTACGCGATCCAGTCGCCTCACGCCCGCCAAGTTTCAGGGCATCCGATATACCTCAGTCAGAGGCTAGGATGTTCCCGTACTTCGGGCCGAGGTCGCCACCCTTCTGGTGAAGGGAGTGATCGAGCCCCGTCTCACCAGCCGAGATGTTCAATGGGTTTTACAGCCTGTACTTCATTGTCCCCAACAAAGGCGGGGGTTGCGCCCTATCTTGGGTCTGTGTGTTCTGAACAGGCACCTACACAATAGCTGCCTTTCAGGTTGATCACGCAGAAGCGCATCCTGATGTCCAACCCTTGGCACCTCTTCTCGTCCTGGTGCTCATCTCGGTGAGAAGACCCGCGGAGTTGCTCGGTCGGGTACGAGCTGTCCCTTCCTCAAGAGAGACTGGGGAGTAACCTCTCCCCCTCCACACTGGGAATGTATGTAGCCGCTATGGCCACTCATCATGACCCAAGTGCTGGGTAGCCTCTGGGACAGCACGACCTGGTCATTAGGTTCCTAAGGGGCGCGAGAGGGTGACCACCTTACCCGCGCTCCGTACCCTCTTGCGACCTAGGTGCCTTCGAGCCTCTCGGGGTTGCCGCTCTTTCTCAGTCTTGATAAAGACGGCTTTGCGCATGGCGGAACGGCACACGGCGCCTCTACTTGGACCGCACACAGAGCCCAGAAGCTCTGAGCAGCTCTTTGTCTGTTTCGGAGGTCAGCAGAAGGGAGGGCTGTCTCCAAACAGAGGCTGGCGCACTGGATCGTGGATGCCCTCGTTAGGGCATACCGATCTCAATTCGCCCCTGCCCGTTGGGAGTGAGGCACACCCCTCATGGGCACTGGCTCAGGGCGCCTCTCTGGCAGACATCTGCAGAGCTGCGGGTTGGGCTATGCCCAACAACTCCGTGAGGTTCTAATACCTACGCGTGGAACCGGTGTCAGCCCACATCCTGGCAAGGTGTGGGACCGGCAGCCGGTAGGGCGTATGCCTGCGGAAGCACCCTTCCAGGGGACAGGCTGGGCAATGCAGCCCTGCCCCCTTAGGCCGGGGAACAGTTGAGTTATCTCCCACATAGCTCTAACCGGACCTATTGCTCCAGACGTGGAAACCCCCCCTCCGTGGGCTGTTCCGTTGGATGTATCCTCATGAATGGTTCCCACCTTGGCAACCCATGACCTCCCCAGGTGGACTCCCACCTTGCGGTTAACTCCTGCAGTCCGCACGTTCCTCCCATGAGTTCTCCCCTGATGGTGAGACCATGTGGTGTCTCCACTAATTCCTCCCTACGGTAGGTAGTGGCCTCTGCAGCGTTTTTCCCCCAGGGGGGAATAATGCTTACCCAGTGGCCCGTACGGTGCCGGGCGGCTTCTCGCCATTTAGAGAACTAGGCCTCCGCCCATGACGGCCGGTGACAGGGGCTTCCCAACTTTGTGTAAAGCTCTGGGTCCCCCTTCCTCTCCACTGGAGGGTCATAATTTCGCGTTAGCGTCTTCGTCTGACTCGCCCAGGCCAGTCAACGTCGCTCCGCGGAGATTGTGACGTGGCTCAGTGCTGGGTGTTTTCCATAGGAACCCCATTCTGTCGGTTCGACACAACGTCTCGTTCCCTCCATCAGGGAACCGAGGTTACATCCGTAACCAAGACGTTTCGCATCCAGTCAACTTTTCCTATTTGTATGTTCTGACAAATAACAAAACTTGAAAGTGTCAGAGAAAGAAAACTACTTTTCATCCATGAGTACGAAAGTTACATTCTACAAATGTGAAATTAATTGACATTTCTTTCTTTCTTTCGCTCTTGCACTTTCCTCTTTCTCCACTCTCTGTCTTTGCGGTCTAAGTCTTAAAAATAGCACCTCATAATGGAGGGTCAGGCTCCAAAGGGGAATGATGATCCTCCGAGGAGGAGATGTAATTTAAATTCCATGGCGTACGGGATTGCTTTTCCCCGTCTACTGATGAGGGCAGATATGCGATAGCGAGGGGCTTTAAGCTGTGGCTCCCGGGAAGCCTCTATCGCCGGGGAGCAGGAGCGGCGAATCAGAAATCATCATGATGAAATGAGGGGCGAGGCTGTGGAAAGATCAGTGAGGGATTTGAACTTCTCATGAGAGCAAGAGCTTGAGACAAAGAAAGAATGAGAATTATGTCTGACCTTCGTCTCTCCATCCATTTATGAATGTGTGTGTGTGTGTGAGAGAGAGAGGTGGATGATGATTGCCGGCTCATCTTGCTCGGAGTAATATTTGTAAAACCTTTGATAGCTTATGCTGTCTTGTCTCATCTTTGTGTATCCAAGCAGGGAATGAGGGTTCAGCGGAGAATGGACAGAAGGAGACGTCCACCTGTGACATTTGCCAGTTCGGGGCGGAGTGTGACGTGGATGCAGAAGATGTCTGGTGAGAGATAAAGAAACGGCTAAATGGATTTTCAGCTTTATTTTTTCTGTTTTCTGGTAAAAAATGTCTAAGATATTTCACTGTAAACCAAGATGATGAAGCAAAAGAGAAATAAAACTGCATAAGATATTAAGAATTGTTTTCAGAGAATATATCTGGAAGTTTATTTGGCCCATAAGAATTTTCTTTTTTCTTCTTTTAAAGATAAACCTCACAAAATTGTATTAGTCCATTGCCAACAAGAACCCATGTCCACTCAAGTATCCCTCTCAAGAAATGTAACTATTGGAAAAATCATGATTCACATATCGTATATGTCCTGGGCATCAGTGAACTGCTCAAGCTGTCAGCGATGGTGAAGAAGACTACCCTTTAATCTTAATAGAGGAAGGTCTTTCTTCCTCCCTTCTGCCTATTTCTCTCAGGGCATCCGAGGGGAATTACATGTCAGATTTCCAAAGACAGTCTGTAGATTCACTAAAGATTCTGCAAGTACTAGCTTGAGAGCGGATGTGTTTGGATGCATCAAAATGAAACAGCCTTTCCCTCCTCTGAGATATCAGCACGATTTGAGGCGTTTATGCTTGAGTCGTGGCGACGGTCCCATGACGGCCCCTTGCTCTGATACACTTGACTGCAGATGACTCACTCACCTCACTGTTCCTCTCCCTAAAACGCTCTTACCAGACACTTTTTAGCCTCGTTCAATCTGTCTCCCTGCGTCATTTGAAAGGATTACTGAGATGAGAGATTATAGATCAAATCAATGCTATAAACTGCATTAATACAATTTCTGTGTGTGTTTGTGTGGTGGTTCAGTGTTATGACAAGCACTCTTTTCAAGAGCAAAGGATTTGATGTTGTTCAGGGCAATAGACAGTGTAAATGAGTGTGTATTTTGAATACGAGAGAGAGATGCATGTATGCTAAATGCGCTGTATGGAAGTGAGGTTTGAGATCTTAGTTATGGGAAAAGCATCCAACAGGAGCCCAATTCTGCAATTTTACTTTATTTACAACATAATGCAACACAACACAATGCAAATGACAGCACAATACAACAAAAAGATTGATGCATTTGGAATGCAAATTATTTAGAAAGCACCTGTTTGGAGCATAGAATGTAAAAAAGATGGATGACACGTTCCTATTTATTTCCACTGCAGAAAAATGAAACCAAAATGTCCAAGATATGGGCACTGATATACATCAGGGAATATATACGCCCATATTCCCTGATGACTCAATCATACATGAAGATATCATGTTAACATGTCCCTTTTCATGACATCATCTTATAACTAACTAAAACCAAACTTATTAGAAAAACGAACACTTATATATATATATATATATACTGTATATATATATATATATATATATACTGTACATTAGCGTGATAAGAACCGACTAAAAAGACAGAAACCATGTTTGGTCAAAATTTATTTAAAGTGTAATTGGATTTGGCGTGATTCCCGTTCATTTACATTCAGAAGGTGGGATGAAGCGATGATGGGTGACTATGCCTGGAACTTGGTTTGTGAGGACAGTATCGATCGAGTAGTAGACAAAAACGATCAAATGTACACTTCAGGGGCCTCATTTATAAGAGTTGCGTATGCACAAAACACGCCCTGAAAGATGCGTACGGCACTTCCTACGCAAAAGATGGGATTTATAAAAACAAACTTGATGGGAAAATTTGCGCACATGCAGCAAACTCTGACCCATGCACGCACATTCTGGAGACAAGGGGAATTGGTGACACAAATGGCGAGGTTGTGAACTCAAGTCATTGCAGAAAGTAAATGTTAGAAGAACTATTATAAGTATTAATGCCTCACACACATTTAACTTAATCTCCATATGATATGTTAGATCCACGCTATAATGAAAATTAAATCCAGCAGTGTTATTTGTGTTTGTATTGAGTGATAATTGTTTCATAAACACCTTATTGTAAAATCTAACTCAAATCTTAAATCAAAATTCAATGCAAATATTTAATCCACTACGGGACCATGCGTAGCCTACTGTACGCCGCCTTTACTGGTGTGAGTGAAGTAATAGAGGCAGAATCATTTCAAACTCTTTTTGGTAAGGGTACATGAATGATCATGAATTCAGGCATACATTCATGCATGGACTAAACATTACTTGACGCATTAATACCTCATGAATTATCAGGAATGTAACCTGAGTTTGAAGTCTTGACTTCATGAAAAAACAACATCTTAATTAAAACATTAACTAAGATGGGTACATCATCATGAATTATGATTTATTACGTATGATCATGATATATTCAATAAAGTATCCAAGTCTCCCAATCATTGACTAAAAGTGTTTTATTTAAAATCCTGTCGTGACATTTTATTCATTTATTTCAAACATGTATTTATTTTCTCCTAATTCTCTGTGTCGAAATGTCACGACATTTCAATACGCACGCTGCAAGTGTCACTCAGTGTGACATCTCTGTCTGTACATGTCTTCATTGAACACTGTGTGGCGTGCTTGAGCATGCATGGATAGGCTATTTTCAGATGAAAATGTCATTTTAATTTGCGTCTTAAAAAATTTGGACAAATAACGTTCAATAGTGTTTTGTTTTAGCGTGACAATATGACAAAAAATAATTTTGGTTTAGTTTTTAGTAGTCCAGTTTTAATAAAAAACCAGGGGAGCCCCAAGTTCATTAATTTAGACTTTATGAGGGGTCCCTTAAGGCTAATGAGGGGTCCGGGACAGCCCCCCTCAATTTGAACCCTGCTCGTACCGTCATGTGAATGGAAATATTCATATGGAAATGATATGCAGATTACATTATGCATAGTTAAACTAGGCGTTGTAAGCACCATATATGGTTATATCGGGGAGGAGATGGGGTGGAGATACACTTATGCACAGTCTTCTCCTGTCAGGGATTTATAAGGCTAATTATGCGCGAGTTCTGGCGCACGCGTAGTTTTATAAATCTGAAAACTTTTGTGCGTGGCAAAATCTTCATTTTGTGCGTGCGCACACTCTAAGGATAAAATCTACGCAAAGTTTTATAAATGACCCCCTGAAGTTTTGGACGACTCGTTTTTAGTAACTGTTATGTTAAACTGTTGTTTTCAGCTCAGTGTTATGCCAGTACCTTGTAATTTCTGCGTACAAGTAATAATACCGAAATGTATAAATGTGTGATTTGTATTCAGCATGTTAAACTTCATAAAGAAACAGTAAAAATTAAACCAAAGCACAACTTAAAAGCAATTATTCACACGGCTATCGGCCGATAGTTTAAAAACAGCCATTGATCAGGGCCGATATATCCTGTCAATCAAAAGTGGACAGGAAAATGCTGTGAATTTATGCTCTGTATATAGAAAATGTTAAAGGAGTCATATGATATGGCTAAAACTAATATTATCGTTTGTTTTAGATGTAACGCAATGTGTATACACGATTTAAGGTTCAAAAACGCTGTATTTTCCACATACCGTGCATGTTTGTATCTCCTCTTTGCCCCGCCTCTCTAAAACACGCAGATTTTTTACCAAGCTCATCGCTCTGAAAAGCGAGGTGTTCTATGATTGGCCAGTTAACCAGTGCATAGTGATTGGTTGAATACTGCAAGCGTGTGTCTGAAATGTAATGCCTCTTACCATATTTGGAACATCAGGTTCCAAAGCAATTGTACTGACAGGTGATAAAATGTCATCGGTACTTCCTTATCAATTCGAACCCGAATCTGATCCGGAAAATGAAGATGATCAAGCCGATACATCAACTTTGCCAGCGCGACTTGAGCAGGATGTAAAGGATTGGTAAGGTTTTATTAAAAAGATATTACGTTAAATAGTTAAAAACTATAGCTAACTGTTTTACCTTTTATATACGATGTTATACAGATTTGTCGTTAGTGATCAACCAATGTCATCAAGCCATGTCACTTCGCGACTCAACAAAGACAATAAACCCCATTATAAACACGACATTTGTTGCCTCTAGTTGGAACATAATTACTGATTATTAGAACTTATGTTGTCTTTTTTCACGTTGCGCACACGGCTTGTCTGCATTTGCAGATCACAAACACACGACAAACTCAACACGCGTTAGTCCGTAACAAAGTCTTTTACAATGAAAATATACTTACAGGCTGCGAATCTGAAGCGCCAGACTGTCCTTGCGAAGTTGTAATGGTTGGAATTGCCCCACTTTTTAACAAAAGCTTTCTTGCACAGCCGGCCTTGATCTCTCCCAGGTTCATGAAGCAATCATCTGTGAAAAAGTCCTTTTAATAACATTCAGAAATTTAATATTAATTTAATTTTCAAAGGATCCCTAGGTATAGAGCGATGTATGGTTTAATATATGAACAATGGCATTTACTTTATAATTGTGAAATAAAAAACAGTGTAACTGTCACAGTATTCATAAACTTTGAAAAAATATTTTTACTTGGAGGCCGCCATTTTTTTGCGTCAGAATCCGTGATGTCAAATGGTTGCGACCTAAACCTGTTCTCTTTCGCAACAGCGAAGCACACACGTTTTCCATATATAACAGTAAAATATGACACGTAAAACATAAGATCAGATATACAAACACACAGGGACAGTAGGTGGCGGTATGTCCTCTTGACACAAGCCATCCTGCCAGCCATAAAAGAAGAACGCGTTCAGTATTAGACGTCTGTTCAAGGTGAGCGTGCGTTAAATCATAGCTTTAACTACCGCCTTTGAGACATTTAAGACTATTTAAGACATCAGCATCCACCATAATCGTATACTTTATACATTATGAGAATATACTGATAAATACAATAATAATGCTTGCGGTTTGGTTATTTATTCTGTATTAGAGCACACGTGAATATTAGCCCCCGTCTGCTAATGACCGAGGGAGACAATAACGTTAGGCTACAGATGTTGATAAATCAACATCAAAAAGTCAAAATCTGGATAAAATGCATTGTATAATGGCTAAAACACTGTGTATATGATAAATTCGAAATGATTTTGGTTATTAATATGCATGTTTCTGTTGTTTCTGACAAACAATATTAAAATGTAGGAAAATACACCAAATAGCGTCTTTATTTTCTTTCTTTCTTCTTTTAGCATTATTAAAAGGAGGAGCGACAACAGTAAAGGACGAGAGAGAACCAGGCCTGGACTTTACGTTATGTTTTATTATGTGTGACCGGCAGTCGACCGTGAGGGAGCTGCCGGCATTTTACTTTCGTTTTGTTGTTTGTTTATTTTATTTTCAAAATCAACGCTTTCGTGTTTGCTGTAACGTACACACGTAAAATAGACATACTATCAGTATATCTAATAATTTATAATATACAGGTGCTGGTCATATAATTAGAATATCATCAAAAAGTTGATTTATTTCACTAATTCCATTCAAAAAGTGAAACTTGTATATTATATTCATTCATTACACACAGACTGATATATTTCAAATGTTTATTTCTTTTAATTTGATGATTATAACTGACAACTAATGAAAATCCCAAATTCAGTATCTCAGAAAATTAGAATATTACTTAGACCAATACAAAGAAAGGATTTTTAGAAATCTTGGCCAACTGAAAAGTATGAACATGAAAAGTATGAGCATGTACAGCACTCAATACTTAGTTGGGGCTCCTTTTGCCTGAATTACTGCAGCAATGCGCGTGGCATGGAGTGATCAGTCTGTGGCAGGGATACCATGGTCCTTAAACCAGGTACTGGTAGCTTTGGCACTGTGTGCAGGTGCCAAGTCCTGTTGGAAAATGAAATCTGCATCTCCATAAAGTTGGTCAGCAGCAGGAAGCATCAGAAGCGTCTCGCCTGGGCTAAAGACAAAAAGGACTGGACTGCTGCTGAGTGGTCCAAAGTTATGTTCTCTGATGAAAGTAAATTTTGCATTTCCTTTGGAAATCAGGGTCCCAGAGTCTGGAGGAAGAGAGGAGAGGCACAGAATCCACGTTGCTTGAGGTCCAGTGTAAAGTTTCCACAGTCAGTGATGGTTTGGGGTGCCATGTCATCTGCTGGTGTTGGTCCACTGTGTTTTCTGAGGTCCAAGGTCAACGCAGCCGTATACCAGGAAGTTTTAGAGCACTTCATGCTTCCTGCTGCTGACCAACTTTATGGAGATGCAGATTTCATTTTCCAACAGGACTTGGCACCTGCACACAGTGCCAAAGCTACCAGTACCTGGTTTAAGGACCATGGTATCCCTGTTCTTAATTGGCCAGCAAACTCGCCTGACCTTAACCCCATAGAAAATCTATGGGGTATTGTGAAGAGGAAGATGCGATATGCCAGACCCAACAATGCAGAAGAGCTGAAGGCCACTATCAGAGCAACCTGGGCTCTCATAACACCTGAGCAGTGCCACAGACTGATCGACTCCATGCCACGCCGCATTGCTGCAGTAATTCAGGCAAAAGGAGCCCCAACTAAGTATTGAGTGCTGTACATGCTCATACTTTTCATGTTCATACTTTTCAGTTGGCCAAGATTTCTAAAAATCCTTTCTTTGTATTGGTCTTAAGTAATATTCTAATTTTCTGAGATACTGAATTTGGGGATTTTCATTAGTTGTCAGTTATAATCATCAAATTAAAAAAATAAACATTTGAAATATATCAGTCTGTGTGTAATGAATGAATATAATATACAAGTTTCACTTTTTGAATGGAATTAGTGAAATAAATCAACTTTTTGATGATATTCTAATTATATGACCAGCACCTGTATATATATATATATATATATTATCCTACAGAACCTTATATTTACTGAAGAACTGATTAGTGTGTCGGTGTTTAGTTTGGCTGCCTAGCTGTGCTGCAACCAGTTTACGTCATCGAAAAAGAAATGGCTGCCTCCTTAGGTTAAAATGAGTATTACAATTAGGGTTTTTTTTAAGAACTGAAAATATTTGATGTGTTTCTAACGACAAATGCTAGTAGTGTAAGGCTATTACAACGCATTAAGCCATACATCTCTCTATACACCGGGTTCCCTTTCAGAATTGATATTGCTCTGAATAATCAGCTATCGGTATTAGTGGATATTGGTATTGGTGCATCTCTACTTTTTAGGACGTGTAGCTGGTTTAGAGCAGTTGTGCAGTTGTGCTTTGTGCATGTAGATTTGCCAAGATTTCATAGACTGCAAAGATCTGAGATTTCAATACGCGCTCAAATATTTCTCATCAAATTCTCCCAAAACCATATTATATGAGCTGTGCTATAAATATTAATTCTGTAAATCTGTCATCTCCATTTTTATTTCTAAAAACATAATTTTAGGAAAACACATCTGAGACAGTTGATAACTGAGAACTCCATTCATTCTTCTGAGCTATGAAAGAGCAACCAGCGAGCAATAAAATGTTCTCTAGAGGGAGATTCTAAAGAGTGTGATAAAGGGCAGGTGGACAGACAGGAAGCCCGCAGGCTATGCTGGCAAAGTTTAGATAACAGGGAAACCACATGGCTCTTACAAATCAATAAGACATATCTCCACATTCAACAAGATAAACACACACTTGCACACACATAGGCGCTACTATCCAAACAACCTACATTTTTAAGTAAACCTCAAGCCTTCAGTTTGACTCGCTCACATAGCCATTATTGCCTGGTTTGTTATTGGAAATCTTTGTTCTGTATGTGTGCGTGCGTGCGTGCGTGCGTGCGTGCGTGCGTGTGTGTGTGTGTGTGTGTATGTGTGGGAAGGGTAAACCCTACGGTATGGGGACAAAATGTTCCCACAAAGATGGCAATATCCAAAATCCTTTTAATTGAGGGGACATTTTTTTGTCCCCATGAGGAAACAAGCTTATAAATCATACAGAATGAACTTTTGTGAAAATCTAAAAGAGCAGACAGTTGTGTGTGATTGTTAGGGTTAGGGGGTGTGTTAGGGGTAGGGAATATGATATACAGTTTGTACAGTATAAAAACCATTGCGTCTATGGAATGTCCCCATAAAACATGGAAACCCAACATGTGTGTGTGTGTGTGTGTGCGTGTGTGTGTGTGTGTGTGTGTGTGTGTGTGTGTGTGTGTGTGTGTGTGTGTGTTGTTGTTGACGCACTGCAGATACACACAGTGTGTATAGAGAATGTGAGAGGCAGCATTAAATATTCATGCGCTCAAGACACATTAGCCTTTATGACCACTACAGACGCTCAAACTGGTGAGCAAAGAGATGTGTGTGCATGTAAGGTAATATGTGGCCATTATTGGTGCCTCTTGGAAATAGCACAGTAAATAAAAGCTCAATATCATTGTGTTTGTTAGTTTTTATCGTACAGCCAGTGTTCCTGAGGACACATCTACACGCCTTTGCATTACAGATCTCAATTAGCACTGGCAAACAATCAGAGCTGCCCTTGAGTCGACTCCACAACACAGTTCAATTTAATCAGCGCCTCTATTTAAAACAGATATTTTCTCACATTTGTAGTCAATACGCATCATGCTTGCATTGCCAGACTCGATACAAAACAGCTCCTCGCTTTCTGGTCGTGCGAAAGGATTAAAAAGGAAAGCTGAAGTAAGAAACAGACAGAAATAAAGACAGATTTATAATTATACTGTCTGATTGTTGCTGCCCAGTCGAAAGTGACTGTGGACGGATTGTCGTTCCCGCTGTCACATTCAGACACACAAGGTAGAAAATAACAAAAGCACAAACACCTACATATAAAAATACAGACATAAATTTAGTTTAACCCTTTTGATAGCTAATGTGGAACATACTCTTACCTAGAGCTAGATTATGCTTAATGTAATATAATAAAATCACTATTATGAACCACACTGGTTTTTAATTAACATGTAAGTTTATTAATAATTATCTGAATATACAATTATTCTGGCAAATGAAATCATTTATTTTACTAACTGAAGGCTGTTTAGGTTACCAGGCAATGTGCATTAGTATTGAATGCGCAGTCACAGGTGAGCACTTATTTTACATTGACCTTCGTTGAGTCTCACCCTATCAGAGTTTAAAGTCAAAACTGTCAATATTACGAGACAGATATTTTTCTCAAGAGTCTTAAATTATGAATTTATGAAATTAATGCCCAGTTTAAAAATGTCTTTTGTGAGTAAATGAAGTGCCATTTGGCTGGTATCTTTATTAGGAAGATTAATATAATACATGGTTTACACCAGTTGTAGGAAAAGTACAGTTTTTGTCTGTTTTTGTGACTCCTATTTGATATGTGTATATCACAATATACGAACGGCCATATTAAATTAATTAACGCGATATTAAAAACCATGATTATCGAAACCGTGTTAATTCTACACATAATAATATCATAAATAATTCAGCATCCATTTAGAGTTTGTGCATGAAGCATGTGAAATAAACTTTCATGGTCAATAAGAAATTCCTCTGGCCATTTAGTTGGTTACCATCATTGTCAGGTGTGACAAAAGTTCATTTTGTACGCTGGCTGCATGCTTTGCATATCAGTAGCAACGTTTTCATTGCGTCTTTGTCTCTGTCTCGGACTTTCATCTGCATAGACGCACGCACGTAAGCGCCCATTAACATCGCTAATGAAAGTATGTGAATAAAAGCAGCCATTAAAATAAGTGAAGGAACATCAAAGCTCTGGAACTCATCACATCCTGTTTGAAACACGGCGTTGTATTATTCTCCGCTGATGTGCTCTGTCCCTTCAGTCCTCTGTGCCAGTCATTAAGCCTACGAAACGATAGACTCATGAATATCCTATAGATTGAAAATCACTGCTGCATCCAGTTCAGTTGTGTCCAGATTAATTCCAAATCTTTTCCTTCCAGCTTCACTCTGATCCATGAAGAAGCTGATGGAAAAACGACTTCACTCATTACATTTGCAATCTCGCCAGCCTTATCAACATTTGTATGGTAGAAGCATCATAAAAGCGCTGTTGCTGTTGGTGTTAATCTGTTTCTAATGGTAATTTGTACAGCCTCAAGCTAAATGGGCAATTATAAATGTCAGTTAATGTTTGCCTTTCTCGCTGATGCAGACCTTCTGTAAAAACGCCTGTCTTTTCTAGCATTGTGATGTGTGTGTGTTTCAGCATGTGTGTAGTCTCAAAGGAAGCCTGTGAAAATGCTGAGCTTAACAGACTCATACATGATTGAGAGGTGTACATTAAAACCATAATGTTCACCCGCTGCAGAACTGGCTTTTTACAAAAGCAATTTTCTTGTAGGCATAAAAACAAGTGTTGGGATGATTGATTATGTCTACCAGCCGCTGCAATGGACGTAATGTTTAAAACTCTCAATATCTGACATGCATGCTGTAGATAGGACAAACTTATCAAGGTATATTTGAGATGGTTTCATTTTTTCTGTTATAAATTGATTTCTTGTTTATTTGTTTTTATAGATTTAAAGGTCCAAAGTGTCTTTTTTATGCTCTATTGACAGAAATGCAATAGAATATACATAACTCTTTAAAGGTGTATAAAGACCTTACATAATGAAGTGTAATGTTTTTATTACTGAGCTATTTCTATCTACATACACCACGGGTCCCCTTACATGGAATTCGCCATGTTGTTTCTACAGTAGCCCTAAATGGACAAACTGCTCTACAGGGCACGTTTCCTAAATACGTTATCTCTTTTGGCAAAGAACCAAAAATGTGACGACATCTTTGAGCCGTTTGATGCAATTTCGCAACCTCACCTCTAGATGGCACTAAATTTCATACACTGGACCTTTACATGCATTTGCTGCAAGCATTTTTACTTTCTGTGATGTAGATTACTGTGATATAGTGTTAAGACACCACAGTGCATTTCGTTGCTGTCTGAAACCTCAGATGAACAAATTTACTGTTTTTCAGGGAATAGCACAGAAAAGCACTGTTCTTTTTTACATAATTAAATACTGTGTAGTCAAAGTTGACAAGCACTGATACTTATTATTGTTAAGATATTTGCAAAACCCAGTGACAAACATAAAGAGGGACTGATAATAATGATTTATGGAAAAAAGTAACAATCACAAAATATGGAGATATGAGGTTTCAGAAGGACAGCAGCGATTTGTGATTAACATAACTTCAAATATCAATAAAGGGTAGCAAAATGCTCTCTAAAAAGTTGCATCCTGTCATATAAGATCTTGAAACAACTTGGTTTAATATTTAAGCAAAATCAGACAAGCAAGAGTGCTGTTGTACTCAATACCGGATCATCAGGGCTTTGATTCAGACCAAAAAAATCATCGCAGAACTATAAAACTAAAAGCTGTGCAAGTCAGACAGAAATAGCAGCAGGCCAAACAACCCACAGGCTGGAAAAAATGTGTGCAAATATTTCAAATGTTTCAGTGCTGTTAATACTAAACCTCAGCATATTTCCAATGCTGTTTAGCCGATCATTTTAGAGTAGCAGAATTGTTGTATAATTTACTTTTGCCTCTGTGTCAGAAAAGATCATCTGAATCGCCTCCAGCGATTTATTTGAATGTGAATTTCCCAAGACTGAAATGTCATGCGTAGCTGACACGTAGATCAAACAAGGTGACACTTGTTTTATAACCTTTTTCACGCTCTTTGATTTGTCAGTAATTGGCATTTGTGATGTTTCTTTCCGCACAGGTGCGTCTGTAACATAGACTGTTCCCACATTAGTTTTAACCCCGTGTGCGCATCAGATGGCCGTTCCTATGACAACCCCTGCCAGGTCAAAGAGGCGTCGTGTCAGAGGCAAGAACGAATCGAAGTGAAATTCCTGGGTCACTGTCAGGGTGAGAAGACCACGTTTGTTTGTTTGTTCCTTAAAATCATTTTGCCGTTTTATAAAATGTATTTATTTCCTACACAATTTCTGCTTTCTTGCTCTTTACATAAGCCATGACAGAATCTAGTGGTTACATAACTGGTTGCTTGGAACAAGGCAAATTTGTTGTGCCTCCCTTTTGACTCTGTTATTTATTATTATCCTGCAGGTGACATGATTACAGGCACTAAAGCAGGAGATGGACAGTACGCCAGGACAGACTACACAGGTGTGTGTGTGTTAAATGTTATTATTTAGAGACGGTATTAACTCTCTGTCATTTGAATTTGAATTTCAGATGTTCTGTTTTTTGTGTACCTGTGTTTAAATTGTAGAAGAGAAGCCTGAAGTTTCAGAGGTGGCGAGGGGTCTGTACATTCCCTGCCCTGACCACTATAAGAACTATTGTGTTCATGGAGACTGTGAATATCCTAACATGCTCTCTACACCATCCTGCAGGTAAATATACATCATATTTACACATTAATTACACATTTACACAAACCTTTTAGAATTATTTTAAAAAATGTATTTTACAGTTTTTTTCTTTGGGGTCATTGGCTATCAGATTTTATTATCTGTGTATGGACACATTATCATGATTTGTCTGATTATTGCAGCATCTCCACAGAAAGATTACAAATTTTAATATAGATTCTAAATGTGTGTGTGTGTGCGTGCGTGCGTGCGTGCGTGCGTGCGTGCGTGCGTGCGTGCGTGCGCGTGTGTTTGTTTCTGTGTGCTAATTTTGAATACCAGTGAATGTGTTGACGTCTAAGGTATCAAAGACCGTTGTCTCCCCCTAGTGCTCAAACCAAGAAAGACCTGTGCTCTGAAATTATAAATGTGATGGGCTTATTGAAGGTCTTAACTGAACTAAGTCACACAGATAAAATGTACACAAAGTTCTTCAAACCAGAGATGCATTCTTTTTAAACTTATCTGGATATCATTACAGGTTCAACACAAATGAAGTTCAATCTTTAGGATTTATGGCATACTGTGGTGTTATTGGAAAAATAATATTGACTTGTTTCTTGTGAGAGCAAATGAATCCAGTCTATTATTAGTCATTATTCAAATTTTTTATTTAAAAAAAATGATTTTTATTACGGATTATTTGTTGTTTTGTTTTTTCTTCACTCGTTTTGACACTTCTGGAAGCATAAAAATAAATTTGTCAGAGTATTAATAAATGTTTTTAATGGTGGAATTTGCTATAATTATGAAGAATAAAAGTATGAAATACAACCTACTACTTACAGTATAAGCAGAATACAGTATCATACAACACAGCCGTGGAAAAATTCAACTCAAAAATGTATTTGCTGTTTCTAGGTATGTGTTTAAGTAAAACGTCTCGGTTACGACTGTAACCTCCGTTCCCTGATGGAGGGAATGAGACGTTGTATTGAGAGACAGACTGGGGTTTGATCTTGAGAACCTATCATCTCCAAGAGGGATTTTAAAATGCCAATGGGCTTGGCGAATGGCACACGCATGCCAGTCCCCGCCCCGTGCATACGGGTATAAAAGGGAGATGGCGGCGGCCATTCACTCGTCTTTTGGGCTGAGGAACCTGAGAGGCATCTCCCGGTCACTGCACCGGGTCGGCGAAGCATTGTGGCATGAAGACACAACTTCTCGTTCCCTCCGTCAGGGAATGGAGGTTACAGTCGTAACTGAGACATTCCCCTTCAGTCGGTCTCTCGACGTTGTGTTGAGAGACAGACTGGGGACCTGTCTTTACACGCCACGGTGCTGAGCCGTATCACGACCTCCAGAGGAGCGACACTGACTGGACTAGCGAGTCACATGTGAGCGCTACAGCGAGACGTAATCTTCCAGTGGGATCAGTACTTAGTAGCATACCCTGAGGAACACTGGGGAAAACACTGCTCTCCTCGTTGAAGAGTGTGTTACGGAGGCCACATCCTACCACAAGGGGAGGTTACATGTGGAGACACCAACATGGTCTCACCAGTGTAGAGAACAACATGTGAGAAAATTGTGTCAGCCCGAATAGGGGGGACAGAACCTAGGTGGGGTAATCCACCGGAGGGGAGGTCACAGGAATTCAACATACGGGACGACCCTGTAGGGACAGTCCGAGTATAGGGAAACAGTCCGAGTATATGGGTCCACCTGAGCAGGGGTGACTCTACCAGTACTGGACTTGGTTACAACAGACCACTCTGCCCGGTCTGTTACCATAATTGCCAATGCTTAGTGATGGATGGAATGCCTGTACTTCGCCCTAAGGGGGGAAGTAGGGAGGCTAAAATAGCGCGCTAGACTCCCCTTGAGAGGGGAGTAGGCGTTTTCGCAGGCGTACGCCCAAATCAGATGCCGGCCTTATACGCCGGCAGCGTGTAAGACACAGGCTGACACTGGTTCCACGCGGATGTTGTAAAACCTCGCGAAGGTACTGGGCGTAGCCCAACCCACAGCACTACATATGTCTGCCAGAGAGGCTCCCTGAGCCAGTGCCCACGAGGAGGCCATACCCTGAGTGGAGTGGGCTCTCACTGAAAGCGGGCACGGGCAATCTTGAGACTGGCATGCCAAAGCAATGGCATCCACAATCCAGTGCGCCAATCTCTGTTTGGAGACAGCCCTCCCCTTGTGCTGTCCCCCAAAACAGACAAAGAGCTGCTCAGAGCTTCTAAGACTGCGTGCGGTCCAAGTAGAGGTGCAGTGCACGTACTGGACACAACACATTGGAGGTTGGGTCTTCCTCCCCAGAGGGGAGTGCCTGCAGGTTCACCACCTAGTCCCGAAAGGGAGTGATGGGAACCTTGGGCACTTAACCTGATCAGGGTCTCAGGATAACGTGAGAACTACCGGGCCCAAATTCTATGCACACATGGGACACGGAAAATGCCTGGAGGTCCCCCACCCTCTTGATAGAAGCGAGCGCCAGCAAGAGTGCCATCTTTATCGTTAGATGAGGGAGACTGGCATCTCTGAGGGGCTCGAAAGAGGTCGTACAAAGGCCCTGTAAGACCACATTAAGGTCCCGAGGGGATACGGAGCGCGGTCGAGGTGGATTCACCCTTCTCGCTCCCCTAAGGAACCTGGTGACCAGGTCATGTTGGCCGAGAGACTTACCCTCCACGAGATCGTGATGAGCGGCAATAGCGGATGCATACACTTTCAGCTTGGATGGGGAGAGGTTGCTCTCGAGTCTCTCCTGTAGGAAGGCCAACGTTGACCCGATCGGGCAACACCATGGGTTCTCACAGCGGGAAGAACACCAGGACGAGAAGAGACATCACTTATAAGTGTATAAACGCCTAGTGGCGGGGGCTCTAGCCTGCAGGACGGTCTCTCTGACCGCCGGCATCAAGTCACTCAAGGTCTCCTCGTCCCGTCCAGGGGCCAGACATGGAGATTCCAGAGGCCTGGCTTGGGGTGCCACACCATTCCCTTGCCCTGCTACAGAAGGTCCTTCGTCAGGGGAATCGGCTAGGGGGGAACTGTCGTCAGAGCCACCAGGTCTGAGAACCAAGTCTGGTTGGGCCAGTAAGGCGCAACTAGCAGTACTTGATGTCCCTATTCCCTGAACTTGCACAGGACCTGTGCAAGGAGGCTCACTGGGGGAAGGCGTACTTCCGCTTGTCCCACGGCCAGCTGTGTGCTAAGGCATCCATGCCAAGGGGTCACTCGGTCAGGGAGTACCAAAGCAGGAAATGGGTGGAGTCCTGGGAGGCAAACAGCTCCCCTTGCCCTGGCCGAACTGCTCCCATATGAGCCGGACTGCGTGGGGATGGAGTCGCCATTCTCCGAGGGGTGTCCCCTGATGAGAGAGCACATCGGCTGTCTGGTTCAGGTCACCTGGAATGAAGGTGGCTCGCAGGGACTTGATCACCTGCTGACTCCAGATGAGGAGGCATCGGGCGAATCGTGACATCTGCCGTGAGCGTATGCCTCCTTGGTGATTGATGTACGCCACGGCAGTCATGCTGTCCGACCGGACCAGCACGTGTTTGTCCTGCATGAGGGGTTGGAACCTCCTCAGTGCAA
Source organism: Triplophysa rosa (assembly GCF_024868665.1). Lineage (NCBI taxonomy): Eukaryota > Metazoa > Chordata > Actinopteri > Cypriniformes > Nemacheilidae > Triplophysa > Triplophysa rosa. The sequence goes on from NC_079895.1 coordinate 14,023,097, forward strand.
AAGGACAGCCAGCAACTCCAGGCAGTTGATGTGCCACCGCAGCCGGGGACCCGTCCACTGCCCCGATACTGCGTGCCATTGCACACGGCACCCCACCCCTGCAGGGAGGCATCTGTCATGACCACGACACACATCAAAACCTGCCCGAGTGGAACTCCCACTCGGAGAAAGGCCAGGTCTGGCCAAGGGGTGAGGGTGCGAAGGCACTGAGGGGTTACTGTAATGCGCCTGGTGCCGGTGTGCCACGCCGTCCAGGGTACACGACTCTGAAACCAGTGATGAAGCGGTCGCTTGTGCATTAACCCAAGAGGGATAACCCCTGTCGAGGACTCCATGTGCCCCAGGAGCCTCTGAAATTGTTTCAGCGGGACCGCTGGTGTCCGCCTGACAAGTTTCAGACAGTTCAGCACCAACTGCGCACGCTCTTTGGTGAGACGTGCTGACATTCGGACAGAGTCTAGTTCTGTACCGAGATAAGAGGAGCTCTGAGCTGTGGAGAGCTTGCTCTTCTCTCGGTTGACCTGCAGGCCCAGACAGTCTAGGTGCCGGAGCATGAAGTCCCTGTGCATACACAACACATCTCGCGAGTGAGCCAAGATAAGCCAGTCATTGAGATAGTAGCGTATCTGCACGCCTTGCTCCCTGAGGGGAGCTAAGGCAGCCTCTACAGGGCCAGACCGAAGGGTAGGAACCGCAGGAACGGTCGGTGCCGAGCAAGGATGGAGACGTGAAAGTACTTTTCCTTCAGGTCAATTGCCATGAACCATCTTGGTGACAAACTGAGCCCAAGATGCGCTTCTGTGTCAGCATCCTGAACGGCAGCTTGTGTAGGTGCTTGTTCAGGAGGCATAGATCCAAAATGGGGCGCAGTCCCCCCACCTTTTTTGGGCACTATGAAATACAATCTGTAAAACCCGGAAGACATCTCGGTTAGAGGGACGGCATCGATCGCACCTTTCGCCAGAAGGGCGGCAACCTTGGCCCGAAGCACGGGGGCATTCTCCCCTCGAACCGAGGTGTGGAGAATGCCCCTAAACTTGGGCGGGCGCCTGGCGAACTGGATCGCATAACTGAGACGGATCGTCCTCTCTAGCCAACGTGATGGGCTGATGCACTCTGGCCAAGCGCCCAAGAACCGTGACAGCTTTACCAGAGGGACGATCTGCTTCACCGTGCCGTGGGAGGCTGGTTCAGTGGCTGACAGAGCGGTCGCCTCTCACAGGGTGGAACCCCGGGGAGGTCGACGGCTCTGTTGACTTACCTGCTTGATGTTGCTGACCGACACAAAGTCCGGTGGAGGTTGCGGTCGGCAGCGTGGTTTGTCCAAGACACTGTCGAGTCAAGGGTGCTGTGGAGAGAGAAAACCCAGGGAGAAAAACTCTTTTTGTGAGAATGTGGGCGCCAGGCCCTGATCAGCAGGCAGCGTCCCTCTCCTACCCGTGGGCGATGGAATTGCCTGGGTCGGGCCCGATGTTGAACTCCCTAGGTTCTTCCCTTCAGGAAGCATGCTTGTGACGCAGGTGTCATGCCCGTTTGACTCAGGGATGAGTCTGTCACACCCAAGGTCACAGCTGCGAGACATGCTCGCAACTGTGAGAAATTTGCTCTTTTAGGTCTGTAGCTCGCTGCTGAGACGCCCAGGGGAAGTCCGCTGTCGGGAGGGAAAAGTCCGCTGCTCTGCGTCATAAGTCCAGCAGTCTGGAAGAGTCTTAGGATCTCTAAGAGATAAGCGCTTGACATATGTGTCATGCAGTTTCCGAAGAACAAAGGATGAGTGAATGGCCGCCGCCATCTCCCTTTTATACCCGTATGCATGGGGCGGGGACTGGCGTGCGTGTGCCATTCGCCAAGCCCATTGGCGTTTTAAAATTCCTCTTGGAGATTATAGGTTCTCAAGATCAAACCCCAGTCTGTCTCTAAACACAACGTCGAGAGACCGACTGAAGGGAACAATTTTTTTTTTCATTCTGTGAACTAGTGACAACATTTCTTCCAAATTCTAAATGAAAATGTGGTTTTTGTATGAATTTATTTGCAGAAACGGCACAAACTGGTCAAAATAACAAAAAATATGCAATGTTTGCAGATCTCGAATACTGCTAAGTTCAAATTCATATACACAATACTATATTGTATTTTATGATCAGTTCAAAAATGTCTTTGCATTCTCTCAGTTTTTCACATTGCTGTTGCAGTATATGTCATTACTGCATGGGGTTTGTTTCTGCCTCTATGCACGTATGCTGCTAACAACAGATACAATATGTTTCTGAGTTATTGGTACACAAACTTATAAAGTCTATATGGGTTTTATTAAAATCTACATTTTTCAAGTTCCTCCTGGGCTACACAAACACACACATACCTAAGCTGAACAACCACTGAATCCACCTCCTTTCCATGTTTCTTTTCTCTCAGCTGTCACTCAGGATTCAGCGGTCAGCAGTGTGACACTAAAGAGTACAATGTGTTGTATGTGGTGCCTGGTTCCGGAAAGCTCCGCTACGTTCTCATCGCATCTGTCATTGGAGCTCTGCAGGTGGCCATCATATGTGTAGTGGTGCTGTGTATCACCCGGTGAGCATGAACACATGTACAAACACTCACTCGTTCAGAAAGCAGAATACAGTTGCCTCCTGGGATGCTGGGCTACACACACACACACTCAGAAGTCTGTATAAAGGGAGTGTTTCTGTCAGTGGGAGTCTGCTAGTAACACACTTTATGTAAGGTTATTGTTGATGGTTGTGTGTGTGGTAGTAGATCACTGCCGGCACTAAATAACTGACCATCTACTGTAAATCTAACTATTACAGAGATCAGAAGAAGAGAGAGTGTATTCAGTATGATAATGTGTCATATTTGTTCAAATAGATTGATGGACAATATCTCACTGCATCTTCATTCTGGATATGATGTTGGATTCTGTTACATCTGCTTATTTCTCACCTAACAGCTCTATTTCAGATTATTTTAAATGTAATCTTTATTTAAACTATGCATGCAAGACCTTTAATATGCAAGAAACTGAAAACAAACTAGACAAATATGTTTTAAATACTGTACATGAACGCAAGTTTATGACTCAGGCCATTTTTGTTGCCATTTCGAGTCAAACAGTACCACTGAAAAACTCACAAAATGTTCCCATATCGATGAATAAGTGATACAGACGCATTCAATGTAAAGAAAAGTCCAATAATTTGTATAACTGATTACAATTTGAAAGTAGCTCTCACCTCACAAAGACACAGATATATTTATGGTAAAAGCTCTAAACTGTCAGCTTTTTCTTTACAGGCAATTGCTGTTGAGTAAAAAAACAAGCTTATCTAAACGAGTTACAAAAGATAAGAATGTTGTGCTTCCTCCACAGGAAGTGCCCACGGACCAACAGAATCAACCGACAGAAACAGAACACAACACACTACAACTCTGAAAACACCCTGCGCGCCTCCACCCGTCTCATTTGAACGCTGGGAGCGGTGAATCATGGGAAACGTAGTTCGGACAGAAAATAAACACGCACTCTCCGTCCCCGCAGAGACACTTTGCATCCTACTGGATGATGGAACGGAGCTGGATGAGGGCGCCGATATAACGGAGGATGATGGGTTCTACACGCGATGCCTTGCACCTGTGGCACAGGACACAAACAGAGAATTTTAGGACACCATGATAGGATATGTCCTGTTATTTGGTTATGTATGGGTAATATTTCCAATAGATAATTTGTTTGTCTTGGTGGGGTCCTTTTTCTGTAATGTAAATAAATAATTTATATCACAAACATGTGTCACCAAATTGTGCCTTTTCTTTTGTGGATGCCATGATGTGTGATGAAAATCGTGACTAGAAGGTACTGTATAGAGTTGTTTCTGGTGGTTATAGTGGGGACTTAGTGGGCATACAGTAAATGTTTCTAAATAAATATAAATACCACAAGGCTTCAAGGAGTTTAAATTGCTAAGAAACTTTTAAAAGTAAATATGACTTTTCTTTTAGGGAGTTACAAGCATTATACCACTGCTCAGAAATTAAAGGGGATGTTCACCTAAAATGAAAATTCTTGCATTTCTTTTACTCACATCCTCATTTCTTACAAACCTGTATGACTTTCTTTCTTCTGCAGAACACAAACAAAGATATTTTGAAGAATGTTGGTAAACAAACAACAATGGCTCCCACTGACTTCCATTGTATGGACACAAAACCACTGAGACATTTCTCAAAATGCCTTATTTTGTGTTCCACAGAACAAAGAGTCATATACAGGTTTTAAATTAAGTAAGGGTGAATAAATGATGTTTTGTATACATGAGAATGAACATGTGGGAAACAGGAAGCTTTGGGTCTGTAGAAATTGTGGCATTCCTCAAGAGAACCCCTGTGCCACAGGGGTAAATACAAATCCATAATGAAAAAATACGCATATTTTTGTTTGTTTGTACGTGAGCTGTTCCCTCTTCACAGATCTTCAGGCATGTTTTTAAACTGAATGTTGGAAAGAACTGTAGTCTTACCCTTACAAAATATGTGTGTGATTGTAGTTTGATATATAAACCGTGGTACATGCTCACAAAACCAATACAGTGCTACTTTTTTGTTCTTCGGTCCTTGTAATTACGCTGTGTTGCAGTGAAAGCTATAAATCTTGTGTATGTGATGTGCTAATAAATTCTGGCTCCATAAAATGCAGTTACAAAAGATGGCACCAGAACTCCAGTCCCATGCACTGTTTTTAAAGAATTGCCTCACATGTACATAGTACACATAGTTTGTATTGCTCTGCAACCCAGATACAGTTGCCAAGTGTTTCACAAAACCACTTATCTGATTCATGTCATAACACCTTCTTAATACACTTACCACAAGTTGAATCAATACATTTTAGTTGAATGCCATTGTTGATAGTGACTTACTGTTACAGTGTTTATCAGGTTTGCTCCCCCAAGCAGCTCGCATTCATTGCCACAGGATTGGATTTCTATAAGTGGTTTCTATTTAAGATATTATAAAACAAGCAATGACATCATTGACCCTCATAGCATCCTTTGAGAGTGAGCACAAAATAAATAAAAGGATGAAGGCTTTTCCTTTGTCATTAATTTGACGCCCACAGCATTTGCATTAACGTAACAGTCAAATTGAAGAACCAGTTACCAGCAAAGCCAGCCAAGATTTGAACAAAGGTGCCAATACTTCATAACTGTAGTGTGCTCTGCAGCAACATGCCTTTGCATACTCTGAAATTTTCCCATGAATTGAAGACACAAATTATTCAATGCTGTGAGTGACATCTGAGATGTCAATAACAGCTCATGGGAATATGGGAGCTACTGATATGCATGGAAGCAGCACAGCACATGAAACCCGCTAAAGATGTAATATTTAATGTAATGTTATAAAATCATTGTGTGATCTCAAGATGTTGGATATAGCCAGTTTATTTATTTGGTGTTATTTTTATAATTATACACTTGTTTTCTAATCCAATTAAATACGTTTTTTTTCCTGCAGTGAGTACTTTCGACCTGCAGAGGTCAGGCCATGCTGCATTTTTGTCATGACCAATGTATAATCTAATGAAAGTATAGAGAATGTGAAGTTGCTTCACGCTGTGTTGAATGTTGTGCCATCTTGGGTGGATAGCTGCTAGTGCGTTCAATGCAGTGTTTTGTTTTTCTTGTTTGATTAGTAAATATGACCATGGTAGGTCGGTCTTGCTGTTTTAAAAACTGCAATAGCATTACGCAGAGTTGTTCAGGAAAAGCCCGTGGCATCTTTCGCTTTCAATTTCTCCATATATCAAATAAAACAAGTAACTGTACATATCAAGATCCAAGATGGCGCCGAGAATGGCAGCCGTGTTGCGAGCTCCGAGGAAACTCTGCAGTTTTTCGTATGTTTTATTTGTTATTTTGTTGTTTTACGTGTTGGATGTTGTTAGTATAACTGTCTACGATAGACACACATGTACATAATGTTGAATGTGTACATACGGTGTATAATGTGTATTGATAACTGTAAGCATGTCTAATAGTACACTGTGTGTACTGAGTATATGTATGTGTATATTGCACATTGTCATCTGTATAAGTCTGTAAGTATGTAAATGGTACTGTCTATATGTAAATTGTTTCTGAACTTTCTGGAGCACGCTCTCAAGAATTTCACTCACCAAGGCACTTGTGCTGTGGTGATGTGACAATAAAAGTGATTTGATATCAAAACAATAATAGCAGTGGAGTATGATCCTCCCAAGATGGCGGCGCCACTGCAACATGCAACATAGGGCGTGACGTCAGCTTCACATTCTCTATTATCACTACACGCTCCAGGTAACACTGCAAGACAGAAACTTTATTTGTACACTGCATGGCGATGTTTGATTAAGTGTATGATGTGAGGTCACATAGGTGACGGACATTCTTTGTTTTCATAATCTGCGCAAATGACAGGAGAAAACAATGATCCCACCAAAGTACAACTGAGGAAACATTAGCGCTATTTTTCTTTCCGTATGTGTGTGCGCGTGCATGCAGGAGAGATAATTCATCATAAGTACAGTAACGGTGGGACAATCTCCTCAAAGTCTCAGAGGAAATGAGCACATGATTGTGTTTGTTTTGCGTTTGATTTTTCTCTGCCTTTTAATGACTCTCCCTTGAAAATATCGAAAACACGAATGGTATTCTCCCTTCATTGATTGCCATTATCCAGAAAATGACCTCTGGTCGAAACACAATAACGTGCTGTGTTTATCTTTGATATTGGCTCCGCACTGGATTTCCAGATGAATGTAGCAACAGTTATTTCACAATGTTTACTTTCAGGACCATTGATCCGTGAATGCATTAGCCTTTCCTACTCTTTGTTCACGCAGGCTATTAAGTAACCACACAGATTTGTGGTATAGCATCAGTCTGAGCTGAGTGCTAAGCCTCTGGCAGCCCATAAAGTGAACAGGTGGTAATATTCATTCATGCTAAGGTCCAGCGGTTTATTTGGTGTTGGTGTAACTGTTATGCTACTCTTACTATGTGCTGTCTTTTGTTTATTGGACTTTCATCCTGCACTGTGAACTCTGAGTTGCTGTTTTTTGGCTAGCATTGTTCCTATTGTAAATTGTTTTGTCTGTCACGCTGTGTGGGATTGATGTGTTTATCAGAGATTCATATCTGACTGGTATGCTCTTTTTTATTTATTGGACGCATGCGCCTGGCCCGAAGTTAACTTTCGATCTGTTTTTGGTTATAATATAACAATTTATTTTATGTTTAATTTATGTTAATGTAAATTTTATTGTATATCATTTAAATATTAAAGTAAATAAAAAATACTCATACTCATTAATTTTGTGCAACAGAACGTTTGTTTATGCTCTTGCATAAACATAAACAAGAAACGTTCTGTTAAAAGTTTAATTATATTAAAAGTGAAGAAAGACTGACATGGGTCGTGTGTGCGTGCGCTGCTTGAGCTTTATTTGTTATATAAAGTTGTCCTCATTAACACACTTCACAAAACACATTGCAACACACTTGTGAGGACATTTTAATGGTCTAAAGTAAAAGGGCTCCAGCTCATAAAAATGTTTTTCTTTAAATCTAATGTCATGCACATGTTTGTGTGATGGTTCGGTTTAGGGGTAGGGTTATGGTATAGAATATTATTAGACTGATATAAAATCAATGGAAGTCTATGTAATGTCCTGACCAGTAAAACAATTGTGTGTGCGTGCGTGCGTGCGTGTGTGTGTCTTTGAGCCTGGCATGGTGCCATGGCCACAGATGAGATCTCTGTTCAAACACTGATTTCCACATTTCTGGATGTGACATTTCCTCTGTTTGCAAACTAGATGAAGTATATTGTTTGAGACACATCTGTGTGTATGCACATTTACACAGTTTCACAGTAACTTACAGATTCTTTCTGGTTGGTATCTACTGCAGGGACGTTTCATATATGAGAGAAAGCACTTTCAAAATATCATTCACTCCTAGTTCATGCCACCCAACTAATATTGAAATTGCATTCAAAGTTGCATTGGCACACACACATACACACACACGGACCACTGACACTCCTTACTCACATTACTCGAATGGGCTGGGCTAACTACCGTGGCAACCAGGCTCCTCCCCTGGGTGTGTGGGGAGTTTTTAAGTGGAGTGTTGGGAATGTTGTTTTTACAGAGGCACTGAAGGCAGAAGCGTGTGTCACTCAATCCAACCACACCGTTCAATACTCCTCTCACTGCATAAGCCCGCTTGCAAGCTCCAGGATGGGTGAGGACTCCTCTCACGCCGAGCGAAGCTCGTCCACCTTACCCAGGGAGGAAAGCAGCCCAACTCCACCAGCTCCTGCGGTGGATGCTCAGGATCTCCTCGTTCCGAGCTTCAGCGCCTGCTCGAATCCCTCTTCTCCCACAAACACCCTTTCCCGCCTGATCCCAAAATCTCCGACCAGCCCCACGGCCCCTGGAGGCCAGGTCAGTGCCATTACGGTGGTGGCTCTGCTCGACAAGCTGGTTGCCATGATTGAGTCGGTGCAGGAGAACCAGCAGAGGATGGAGAAGAAGCAGGCAGAGCTGGAAGGGGCAGTGAGGGTGGTTCAGGGCGACGTGACCAGGCTGACCAAGAGTCACATGTCCACAGCCAACAGCGTGGCCAAGCTGCTGGAGCGTTCGCGCAAGACCGGCATCAACGTGAAGGAGGTGCGGGAGCGTCTGGATAGACAGAGCAGCCAGGTGAAGCATCTAGAAGCCAACCACGCCCATCTGTTGAAGAGGAACCACTTTAAAGTGCTCATCTTTCAGGTGAGAGAAGTAGAAAACATAGAAGAATGAGGTCTTTCCACATATGAGAAAACGAACTAGCTATTTATTTAAACAAGAGTGTAACATTTTTGTATGTAGACCACATGCATTTTTTAGATCTTTTTAGAGAAATGCATGCACTTGAGTGTGGGATGCTTGCACAGTGATGTCCAATGCCTCAGCTGGAAAGTCAGGTTTTGTTGGTGTTTGCATGTTGTGTGACAATGCACACGTGGGAATTTTTCCTGTGTCTACATCTGGGGTAAACTGTGTGCTTTTAGATCATATTTGTTTACAATACACGTTGCAAACTTATCCTTTATCTTTTGCATAAAAGCCTCTCCTCACAAATAAATTTAAAATCAGATGATAAAGTCAGGTGTTCTGGCTAAACCAGCTTAGTGACCTCTGGTATAGTTTGCTAGTCTAATGTGTGATTCTAAAGGGAGGAGTCTTGTATGTTCAGATAAAGCCATTTCACACACTCAGGAAGTGCTATTATACTTTATGCCGGTTGGTTAATCTGAAGGGCGCGACATGTTGATTTAAGTGTCAGGCCCGTGGTTTTTCGAATAGTATTCTTATCTGATTGCCCCGGAGCGAGCCGCATGCAGCTGTGCATGCCAGGACAATGATCTTTAACTTGTAGTAGCAGGTAGAGGCATTTCTTAAGGGTGTTAGAGTTCTCCTCTTCAATATTTTTCAGGGAATCAGATTTCCCGAGGCTTATGTTATTCAGCACCATAATGTGGCAAATGTAAAGGAGCGCGTTTGAAACTGAATAGACGCCCTATGAAAGACGTACTTTTTCAACTCACAGAAATCCTTTGAAGCTTATATCATCCTGATCCACGTCACGTCAACACCTGATTACTCTGGAAAATTGACTCCAAGGCAGAAAAATGTCTCGGATGGATTCGCTTCCCAAAGAAAAAGACATTTTTGTTAAGGCAGTGGTGACGGGTTAATGGTTATTGAGCGATTCATTCTCCTCACCTCTGAGGTTACAAATACTTAATCTGAAGTATATTCATTCTAAATGATTACATTTCTTTCTCAGAGGGAAAACACGTTTTAGGAGTTTTCAGGAAATTGCTTAACGTTTTTTGTTTCTAATAACACTCAGTCCATCCTCTTGATGACTCTCGACTAATCCAGCTGTCAGAGAGTAAAGGCCTGTGGGGTTGAACAGTGAGGGTAAATGGGTGAGTCCGATTCTCACTCATAACATTCCTTTTGAGATCACAGGCAGCAGGTGATTTTCAGAAGTGGTATGTAGCCTGTGTTCATGGTATTAAAACACTTTGGCATGAGTGCTGCGCAGTATAATAGATAACACACAGGCGCATACACTGTTACACTTTCTTCAAAATATCTTCTTTTGTGTTCTGCGAAAGAAAGAAAGTCATAAAGGTTTGAAATGGCAAGAGGGTGAGTAAATGATGACAGAATTTTTGGGTGAACTATCACTTTAAGCGCATGTACTCATAAACCACTGTTTACTCACGTTGTACAGTTGTCATAGCATAGTTTTGGTCGACATTTTGCCATGCATTCCAAAAAGTGGCTGAACAGCACAGGTATGTCTTTGTATTCTTGTGATGGGTCGCTGACACTCACCTGTCTGGCATTATAGTGTTTCACATTTATTAAAAATCTTGACAATGCGGAGAGCAATACAATGCTCTGAATTCACTGACTGACTTTTGCAAAGCAGTACTCTTTCCTCTGTTTAGTTTTTTCCCTCCCATCATCTTTTTGTTCTCTTTGTTTGTTCATAAGAAGTGAGGTCCATGGGCGAATATCACAGGCCGGGAAAACAATGGTGCATTGTTCCACCCCTTTGACACTATTTAAAATTTTAAGCAAAAATGGAATGTAAACACGAGGGAGAAGCGTTGCAGAAACATTTGGTCTCACAAGTGGGTTTTCGAAGAATAAGAGCAACATTCCTTTTCGGTTGTGCACTTTATTCATAGTTTTGTTTTTGTTTTGTTGTGTTTTGCTTTTTTGGCTGAGGTATCTAATGATGCTCGCCCAGCCTGTGTGATAATTATAAACTTTGTGTGCACTATGCAAAGGCATTCTGTGATGGAAGGTGTGGTTTGAAAGCAAAAGGGCCTTTAGAAAGAAAGGAACACTGTAAACACACAGAGTCTGGCATTGAAAGTGTATGCGTGTGGGAGAGAGAGAAAGAGGGTCCGGTCAACAGCCTCATTTCACTTAACAAGCACTAATTATCTTTGGTAATTACTGTCCATTTATTTATGTTTATGCATCATTGATCTTTCTGTATTCTCGAAAAGGCATCAGCTTAGATTCCTAAAAAATGTGTCTCTACGTGCTGTCGCTCTTCACTGCAGCTTTGGTCTCTGTGTGTACTGTATGTGGTTGCCAGGACTTGTTAAGGGGTCATTAGATGCGTTCATGTTTCTTGAGGCAACAGTTCAGACGACGACTGATGCCTTATGCTTTTAGAAAACAACAGTGAGGTGTTTTTGCTAATAGAAAAACAGGATGAATAATGTTAAGTATGCATGTTTCCATGACGTCTATAGCAGCAGTTTAAACAGCTTAGATTCGTAAGAAGTAAAATATACCTTCAGTGTATTCACGAACGCCTGCAGAGTCTGCCAACCTGCATGACTGATGGCAAACATGAGGCTTTTATGAACAGCCATAAAACACATTTTATTGCTTTTATGTTTTTTGAAGGGGGAATAGTTTTGGCCGAGATGTTTCTGCAATGGGTGTTAACAAAAACACTTGACAACTGTCATTTTTCACACCTTTGTAGTTGTACCGATTCTCCTCATCATTTTACACTCTGAAACCCTCTTGAACATTGTCAGGGTTTATTTTGGCCCATTGGTGCCATGAAACGCCTTCAGTGAGGTTATGTAACTCTGCTCGATCCCAAAAATGTCACGTATGATTGGCTATCATGAGGATTTATGTATTTGTGCATTTCATAATCATCAAGATCTTTAGTGGATGACAAAAACATGTAGTATATACAGTATATATAGTATATATATATATAGTATGATTGTGCAGATGTGAATTGTGGGAAAATGCCAGTCTTTTGAGATATGCAGAGAAGGAAAACAATCTGATAGTCAGTGTTTACTGTCCCTCCCATTACGAGAATAAGCTTTTTACAACGACTCAGATTTTGATTATCAAAACACATTTTCCACAATTACATGGGGGTATGCAACAAAACACATTCTTTCATACAATCAAAAGCATGAGTTCCTTGAAAATTCACATGCAGTTGATCAGATAGAATTAACTGGGAAGAGAAGAATGGAAATCAAACTGATATATGAGNATAGCCTATATTTGTATAGGTATAAGTGTGTATATGTACTGTATAATGAATTTACTCACATGATGTGAAGCGCTGAATGAACACCTCCACTGTGTTTTCATCAGGGGAGAGAGAGAGAGAGAGAGAGAGAGAGAGAGAGAGAGAGAGAGAGAGTGGGCATGTTTCTGCTCTCTGCACTGGATTTCTGGTTTGACAACTCATCTCCTCCCTTTATATCTGTACTAACACACTCCAAGCATGCACACATACACATGAACATTTTTCATTACACAAGGACATACAATAAACTCGGAGATGCGTTATCCAAATAGTGTTTTACTCCATGTATTTTTACAATTTATAATGAGATTTCGGTTAAACTGTATATTTAATCCTTCTTAAAACGTCCTACCTCCTACCCACCATTCATTTGGCAAAGCATCAAGCTTCTTTTCAGTAAGGGTGTGTCTGAGGATTGGGGTTAAGTGAGGTAAAACAGGCGTTGGGACTAGTTTAAGATTAGCATTGAAGTCAGAATTAGGATAAGGTTAAGGGTAAACTGATGTTATAGGGTGTCGGGAAAGTTGCAGTGATGGTTACAACTAGATTAGGATTAGTTTTAGGGTCATGGTTATAGGATTAGAATGTGGTTAGAGTACGATTAGGGTTAGAGGTGTTATAGTTGTTTGACACTAGTCAGGATAAGAGTGAAACTGGATTATAGCTCAGTTAGGTTTTACTATATAAGCTTTTATTGCAAACATCCAGGGTTTTTTTCAATAATAAAAAAACTGTAAAATGCAAAGATACACATTTTCTTCTCTGAAGTCACTGTGTGTTTAAGACCTGTGTGAAAGAAGATGGAGTAAGATATGAAATGAGCTTTCAAACATCACAAGTGAAGCGCAGTGAAGATTAAATGTTGCCATGCTCCTGCAGGTGTTATTAGATTCACTCAAATAAATACGGTCTAATTAGAAAAATGATACTTGAGGCAGCATGACTAATCATGTGTTTAATTCAAGCGAATAGACAGAGACGCTCAATGTTCTTGAGTCTGAATCTAAACCCGAGAAAGAGAGAGAGAGAGAGAGAGAGAGATCCCTTTTAAAAACAGGCCTTTTTTAGTGGAGCACATTGATTCTTACCATTTTTGGACTGAAAGAGACAGACCGCAATAATTGAAAGTGTATAAAGACTGCTTTTATGACGCTAAAACACGCTTTTATGACGTCTTGTGCACCAGTCTTTTTGTACCAGTATACTGGTAAGAAACTGCGATTCTCCCCACATTAAAGGGATAATCACATTTCTGTCCCTGTTTATTCACCCTCGTGTCATTCAAAACTTCTGCGTGACTCGTTCTTCCGTGGAACACGAAATAAGATATTTTGAGAAATATGTTTGGTTATCAACCTTCTTCAAAATATCTTCTTTTGTGTTCGGTAGAAGAAAGTCATACAGGTTTGAAATGGCATGAGGATGAGTAAATGATGAAAGAATTTTCATTTTTGGGTAAATTATCCCTTTAAGTTGTACTATGTTTAGCAATCAAGTTTTCAATAAAAGAGACCTTTTAATTCAATATAAATTTCAGAAGTGCGGAAAGGTGATACCATTAATTGGCATCTGATCCATTTAGTACCACACAGTAGAGGTTCATAATAGAAAATCTTTGAAAATTTAGATTCATTCAATTTTTTTGTTATTGCCTAAAGAGGCAAAACAAAAAATGCAAAGGAATATATTTTCTTGGTTTATCTGGGTGTGCCCACTAAATGATTATATCAACACGAGTATTATCGGATAAAAAGTCTAATCCACTTAAATATGAATCAACAAATACAATCCAACACTTCAGGGCAGTACACCTGCTAACAGCATATTGTGCATATTGTCCTCTATGTATTACAGTACTTTTCTACAGTTCTCGCCACAGTCCTGCAGATCGAAGGCTTTGAAAGCACATTGCTTTGGTGCATTTTACTGAATTGTGTTTAAGCCAGTTGGCCATTGCTTTCCACCTATTCTTTTCACCCGGAGCAAAGCCAACGATTCTCTTCTTCCACACCTCATAAACATATATCAGATGAGGGAGCAGATTTTTGTCTGCCGTGTGTATTCCGTGGCCTTTTACACAAAATCCTGCTAATGGGGCATTACGTGTAGGCTGTATGTGCCAATTTTTTTGTCTTCATTCAGATAATCGCACAAGTGTTATAACTTGCATGGGTTCATGCCTATTCAGATTGAGAGAAGGGTGGCACATGCCCCTCAAGATTTTGAATGCAACCTCTGAAAAGAACTATTAAAATGAAGTTGCACGTCTATTTTAGGTAAAGAAGTTTTTGTAGATAGTACATTCATGACTATCTCTTAGACCATTTTTTTCTTAGTGTACTGTGCACAAATGCGATACTGCAAGCATGCACAAGTGACACATCCTTCCTTTGTGTCTTTCCTATGTAAGTCTCCTCCCCATTGTTCTTGCATTTATCTTTCCTCTGTTTCTTTCCTGTGTTTTCTCTGCTCTTGTGCCATCTTTTCGGTCTTTAAGACGTCTGAGTGACACACACATTGCTCTCATCTCTTTCGATGTTTCCACTCCAAAAAGTTTAGAGGCCTCCAGTGGGGCGCAGTAATTATCCATCCTCCCATTACACACTGATGCAGGGATATCAACATGTGACACAATGTTTTCAAAAGTTCTCTCACTCAGTCTCCTCCTCTTTCTCTTCCTCTGAGCCTCACGGGGCATTGTGTGTCTAGATAAAGGTCAAAATCTGAATGGCAAATGTCTCGATATATTACCATGTTACAAGGCCTGAGAAACATGTTAAGGAAGGTGGATACAAAATGAAAAACACTTACAAAGATTTGAGCTTTAGATTTGAGCTGAATTGGACTGAATGGATGACTGAAAACACAATATCACAGATCCTGGTGATATTTACACTATTATTAATTAAAATCCACCATATATTACCAAGTATCCAGAGATTGAAAGCTGCTCCTTGTATACTGTGACTAACAGAAGAAAGCTGACAACTCCCAGCTCTAGTTTCTATCTCACTCTTGAACCCGAGGGCTGTTACTCTGTACTGCATGTGTGCTCATGAAGAAACTGGTTATCCTAGCGTGAACACTGGTTTTTGACTAGATCTGTGCCCTCTGGGTTTTACTAGGTTTTCAAAAGCAAAACGTTATTAAAGATGAAGTTCCAAAGGTCCAAATCCCATTACACAAAAACAAATTCAGTTTTGGAAGAGCTTATCTTATTTTACTCACAATTATGTGTTTTATTTATGAAAAACTAGAGTTACATTCCTTCACTGAAATATGCAAACACACAATGAGATGGCACTGAAAGAGCAGAATTTCTTCACAATTCATGACCTAAACAACCTAAATCTTGTGTTTTGTTAAACAGATGTTTCACAGACAGTTTTGCAAATCCAGTTATGAAGACCCTGAGAAGTTGATGATATTTTTTGTAACTCTGCCGGTTTTAACTTTACTCTGACTTTGATTTGAACACAGGCACACACCCATAAGGCTTGGTAAATACCATTTGTCTGTCAGTAGAGATGATAGCCTTGCACAGTGTTCATGTGTATGAAGTAAGCTGAATACAGCTCCCTTTGCAATGCACAATTTTCTAAACAAGTACTTGCAGTCGCAGGTTTTATATAAAAAAACTTGCATACAATAACAAATCTATAATTCAAATGCTCAGCTCTTGGACAGGGAAAGGTGCGGACTCTGAATTATTGGGAGTGTTGTAAGTGCCCTCAGGAGGGAGCAGGTGAGCGTGCAAAAGCTCTATTCGTCCTGCCTAACCACCTTTCCCTGAGGGCCTGATCTACATTTACTTTTTGTTCCTTAAGCGTTAAGCATAACCCCAGTAACCTCAGCAGCCATGTCTGACGTATGCGTGCATGAGGGGAGTTTTGAGGGTGTGTGTGGGTGATAAGAGAATATTCAGCACTGTATAGTTGTGTGTGAGCTGAAAGGGAGTGTTTTTGCAGTTAATGATTGAATAAATCGATTGAGTAATGGTTATTAAAACATGTATAATCACAAAATAAAACACAAAGATAGGTCACATGCAATCAATATTGGGCTGCACTTAAAAAGGTTGTCTTGCGAAAAATTATTAGATTAGTAAAACAAGACTTCAGTTGTGTGATCTTAAAAATGCATTTTATATATGTAGCCTAAATCAAATCTGTTGAAAAGCAATTTGGTGGGAAGAGAAACCTTTCAATAGCTTTGGAATAAGTCCAGGACAATGCCTCTACACGTCTTGTGTATAGCTAGCTGTGCCACAAACAGGTTTTTCAGTAGACTGAGCGATCACTTAAAAAACAAATTAGCTAACCAACTCGTTCTTCGTTTTGGTTTTAGGGTAACACGTTACAATAAGGTTGTATTTGTTGACAAATATAGGTAACGCATGATACTTTAAGATCATTTATTAATCTTAGTTCATGTTCATTTCAACATTTACTTACACGTTTTTAAAATCAAACGTAAAATCAACAAACAAAGATAAATGCTGAATAACTATTGCTCATTGTTAGCTCATGTTAGTTAATGCATTTACAAATGTTAACAATTAAAACTGCAAAGTGTTGTAGATTTTTGTTACAAAATATTACTTTTTGTTACTTGGTGTAAAACAGTGTAACTGTGAATTGCACATATTGTATAACTTACAGTGTTAGATCACATACATATTGAATGCAGATTGTTACCTTATTGTGTACCTTAATGTTTTTCTTTAAAGAAATATTTTCTTTTTCCGCACTTTTAGGAGGACCATGAAATCCCAGCTACTCTGCTCACCAAAGAGGGTTTGGCCTCTCTCTCTCAGGATGACACAGTTCCATCCGCACCAACTCCACTCACTGATTTAAACCGCTCGCATGAAGAAGGCCTACAGACCATCAACCTCTCCTCTGATGAGGAGGAGGAAAAGGGAGCATCAAGCCCCCTGGCAGAAGGTGGCACAGAGTCCCTGACAGATCTGCACGAGGAGAGTCTCCCAGACCTGGGAAGCGAACGTCTGGAGCGTTCACGTGTCGACAAATTCAAGCGCTCCAGTCTGAAGAAGGTGGATAGTCTGAAAAAAGCTTTGTCGCGTAGCAACATCGAGAAACAAATCAACAAGATTGTGCCTCCAGATCAACGTCAAAAGATCAAGAAAAGCTTCACCCCCAACCATCCGAAGAGCCCCACTTCCAAGAGCTCGTCTTTCAAAGTCACCCCAATGACGTTCAACATCAAGAAGGTGCGAGATGGAGATCCTAACTCCGTTCAGGAGCCTGAAAGCTCTCCCAGAAATCTCAGCCCGGTGGAGGTTCCTCCCATAGGGGGACCTGATGGTGAGCTGCACTTGGCTGAGTTACACTCCCCAGAGAAAACAAACGGAGACGAGCATCACAGTCCATCCACCCCGGGCAGTGCAGATGGTGAGGCTTCTGGCGCAGAAGACGGAGGAGATCTTGAGAATGGTCCCTCTGTAACGCTAGTCGAAGAAGAAGTGGAGAAAGAAGATGATGGTGCTGTTAATAATGTCGAAAATGGAGAAGAGGATAATGAAGAGAAGGAGGAGGTGAAAGAACCAAGATCTGTGGTGGAGGCATCTCCCGCATCGTATGCAGCCACTGTTGAGCAAACTTCTTAGATTTGTTGTGTTTTTTTTATCAATAGCCCTGACTTGAGTCTATTACTGAGAATCAGTTACTCCCTTATTATGTTACCAAGCTTGTTTAATGTTAAATAGCATGTGTGCTGAATTAACATATCGCCCTGAATTAACCCCAAATATAATGTAACGATAACCCATTATATTAAATCCCTAAATTATGTTCTTTTGAGAGCAAATTCCATTGAAATTGATTCAAAGGTCTATGATACACTAAGACCGCTGTAACCACAATGATGCAGCAAAATAACTATATTTTCTTCTGGGAGATGTAAATACCATGAAATTGACTGAATTCAACACCCAAACTCTCACGGTTTTTTTCACCTGTGCAGACGAGAATATGAGTGTGTGTCAGTCTGTCCTTTGTTGCTTGTCCAGACACTCTTCTATGTACATACATTTTAGTATTTAATCACTTACAAAAAAGTAGTGGTACTACCATGATTTAAAAGAAAAATGGTACTACGGTAACACCATAGTTTACGCGACACTACCGCCATAGCACCGTGGTGGTAATATCATGGTACTGTTGAAGTACTTTGGAGTATGATGTAAATGCAATGGTATGTATGAATAGTACATTGAATAGATCTCATTCCATTATTGTACCCAAGTACCCTACAGCACTTTTTTGTAAGTGATAACGGAAAACTAGAAAAGTTACTTTTTTGACACTTTTAGAACTTTTATTGAAATATTTAGCATAACTCTGGCTTGGATAAATATTCATTTTGGAGATTAAAGCTGATTGTACTGCCTGCTATGGTGAGAAGTGTGTTTACAAAGTTTCTGGGGAAAATCCAGCACAATTGAATGCCGTCTCCATAGCAACCCTGCCTGCTGCCAACAACTCTCCAATTACCACTGTAGTCTACAGCAAGGGCACACACACACACACACACACACACAGCTTTACACGGAGTTGTTGAACAACAGAGTTGCGACACACTTTGATCTCGCTGCTGCGTGGTCACGTGGTTTTGTGTGTTTAATTTGACTAGGAAGGATACATAATGTGCAATACATTAACAATATGCATGCATTCATCTGTTTCTTATGCTTCCATGATCATCACATATCAATGTTAAGTTATGTTAAGACATTCACATAAAAATGCACAAGTAATTTATCAATAAATAATCAATGACTGCAAGTAAATGCACCGCAAAGAATACTGAAACATGAACAAGACTAACATTTTCAGTCAGTATGAGATTTTATTATATAATTTATTTAAAAAAAATTAATGAGCAGTCTTCATAGAAAATCATTCAACCACACATATAGATACAGAAAAGCCATTTTTATTCAAGAAAACAATATTTTGTTACAAAAACATCCTTAAAACACCAGTTTTACAGAGATTTATCAACTTAGCAGCGAATGTGTTTAGGAAACAGTGAAATGAATGGGCTTCAATGCAATGTTTGGAACTATAGAGCCCTCCATGACACAAGTTAGGCGTAAGTTTGATTTTGACATAACGTTCCATATGGTCTGCAGAGCCGCATTGTCACTAAAGTTTAGCGCTGTTTACTTGACTTAATTAAACAATATAATAATTTAACAATACTTAAAATAAGTTTTACTTGTAATAGTTTTCTACAATGTTCTTCATTGTTGTCACTCTCATTGCTACACTGTATGCAAGATCAGTTTCCTTAGAAATACACCAGAATATGCAATTATCCACTCAGTATGTTTAACTGCATCTACAGTCTGGATAAAATATACTTTTTATATACATACATATTTATGCCTACATTTTTAAAACTACTGTATGTATGACTGAGTGCTTAATAGTCCTCTATAACAGTGCAACCTTATTATAACTTTAATATAATGCACAACAAATAACATAATCATGTTCAAAAGCCTAATCACCTGTGACCCTGCCTCTGTCTCTCCACCTGGGCTACAGCTTGGTAAGGCTGCTTCTGCCACCTAATAAAATGACACAATTGGTGGTGCATGGCATCTGAACAATTCAAAGCTCTCATTTTAAACACTCACTGAGAAACTATACTGTAGATTCTCAACCTAACATTTATAACAGTACTGAATTTCACAACTAACATTCTACCTCATTGTTTGACCTCATCTGTGACCCTGCCTCTCCCCAACATGACAGGACTGCTTCTATCACCTGACCTGACAGAATAATGCCTTATTGCATTCCATATGAACACATTTATGGCTTAGATATGTATAGCTTACCAGTGTTGGGTAAATTACTCTGAAAAAGTAATGAATTACTAGTTACTAATTACATATTCAATAGTGTAATTAGATTACTGTACAAATTACTCTCTCCAAAAAGTATTTAATTACTTATCATTAATTACTTTCTATATCCTCCATCAAGATTAGAATTGATTGAAGGATAGACATGAAACGGCTCTTTTAATTCATTCAAATAATGAATAAATAACTTCATAAATTATTCTTATTAACTGACCAAAGTATACAAATGTGAAAAGGATACATTAAAGCATACATTTTAAAGTTAGACTAATAATTTTGATGTCATTTCCACTATTGAATATATTACACAGTATTTAGTTCAATTACATCAGAAGTAACTGTAATTAAATTACAGAAAAAATAAGAGTAATCCCTTACTTTACTTTTTCTAAGGAAAAATATTTAAATTACAGTAACTAATTACTTAGTAACTAGTTACACCCAACACTGTATCTTACTATAATCATTACAAATGCCATAAACAAAAGCAATTAGGAAAATGTTTAAGTGGCTTACGTTGGTTTGTTTTACATTTATATCATGTTCATGATATACATTTTATATTGCCTCACACAGCAGAACTAATCACTAACAGTTAGACAGAAACATAATTTGGATCATAATTTGGAGAAATGCATATAAAAATAAGCATTTTTAGCTCATTAATGCATATGAAACAGTCGATTGTCATGATATTCAACTATATTTAGCTATCCTCATAGATGTAAACAAGTACAGACTAACGTTTAAGTTTGCAACTCATCTGGTTAAGGGATTGTCATGCAATGTGAAAAATACTGTTCCTGAATCATGTGACACAACTTGTCCCGTATGTTTGTCAATAAACTGTTGGTACGAAGGTTTTCTTACCAGTAGCCTGCATAATCATGCTCATCGCGTCTTGTTGACACAGCTCTGCTTCGGCGCTTTGTAACTGAATCAGCTGCAGTCTAAAAGTCACACACTTTAGCGACAGAAGGCAAAGCCAATCATAAAGCGACGTGAGCTACTGAGGTGGGACTCATTATAGAGAACGAAACTTAACAATTTGTGTACCACAAACTACGCTATTTTTCCAGAACACGGTTGTAAAAGATTTTTAATTTCAATTAAATGATTCCTGGATAAATAAATCTTGAATAAAATAAGTAATAATTAAAAAAGAAAAGACACAGACGGACAACAGTGGTTATATATAATTGTAGATTAATTGTTTGGTCGAAATTATTGGTAGGGACAATTTAGTGTTCCCTGAATATTGTCCCTACCCAAATCGACTCCTTTGACTTCCGCATTCCATTCTTCCAATAGACGTCTATGCGAGTGTCGCAACTCTGTTTTTCAACGGCTCTGGGTCTACAAGCATACAGTACAATAAAACAGTAGCATTTATGACCCTGTCTGTAAAACCAGGCTAAAGTCTCACAATTAAATTATGAGATAACATGCATCAAAGTTTGATTTCCCCTATAATTTCACTAATTTGAACTGATGACATAGTTATATTTTCATATTTTACTTTTTTCTTAAGAACCTAATACAATAAACTGGCAGATTATTTGGCTTGTATAGCTTGTAGTATATAGCATTAGCTTTTTAAACCTGCAAGTCCAGTACACTGTAAAGAGATTTATCTTAACATGATCCGAACACAAAAATCTCTTGAGCATACAACATACAACAGTGTCTATATGAAGAGTTTGGTTCCAAAATGC
This sequence comes from Triplophysa rosa, assembly GCF_024868665.1. Classification (NCBI taxonomy): domain Eukaryota; kingdom Metazoa; phylum Chordata; class Actinopteri; order Cypriniformes; family Nemacheilidae; genus Triplophysa; species Triplophysa rosa. Next base: position 14,044,903 of record NC_079895.1, read on the forward strand.
GATAATGTGAAAAAAAAGTGTTTTATTATGTTAGTTAGCTGTATTTTTTTTTTGATATTATAGATATACAAAATGCACAATAAAAAACATGATTTTTGAACATTTTATTTTTATATATTACAGTTAGTTGCCTTGGTAGACAAATATTGTCATGGCAACCAGTTTTTATCACTGTATTTTACATTTACCTCATATTTAATACATATATATTTAGAAAATATAATCTGCAAATCATCTGTTTATAAAAGATGGTTCATTACCAACTAAAGAGCTAGTTAAACAACCTTGGTTGTTCAGACAGTTCAAGTGCACAATAAAAAAGGAAAGTATATCCCACTTTACTCCATGATGAAAAAAGATACAGAGTATACATTCATTTTTGTACAAAAACTACAAAACTGCTAAAATACGTTGAGAACAGTAGTATTGGAATGTAGAAATAAATTGTTAATATCGCGGAGCAGGCCCGGATTAACACAGTGTAGTGCCCTAGGGTGACCATATTTGAAGTGCCCCCCCAACTCGCATGTTAGTGTAACATGAACATATCGTACTAAATATGTTTATTTCCATCATAAATGGCATGTATGAGGACTACATGCAAAACCATATGTCTAAAAAACATTGCAAACACACCAACAGCTGAATTCAGCACCACAGAGAGCACATCAGTAAAGCACACACACAATTAACTTCAAAGCATCTCTAACTAACTAACTAACAAACAATAACCACCAATGTACACAAACGGTGATGTACAGAATCCTATGCAGAACAAAATCCACGCTGGAGATTTAATGTATATTTGTTGTACAGGACCTTAAATTTAGATTAACTTTCAACAAATTCATTCGGTACAGAGATTTAACTTTAACATATTTTACTTGTAAACCAGCATCACATAATTGTCCAGAAATAATGGTAACCTATAGCAGAACATCTTTTTTTCTAGACTTTGTTCATGCAAAATCGTTAGTTAAATCCTCAACGTCCATTCCCTTGAATAGTTAGGATTCAATAGCAAGCAGGGAGAGTGCAGACAGCCGCTTCTGTCTCATGGTTGTCCTGAGTTGAGTTCATTCTTTACTCTTTTAAATTGAGAGAAAGATCTCTCGCCCTCGCAGTTGGTAACGAGAAGGGTTAAGAACAGTCGGAGTATATAGGTCCCATGGGGACCTCAATTTTGGTCCCCACGGTGACACGAGTCCCCATGTGTTGGTGTGCATTCAGGTTTAGGTCCCCACTGGGATATACAAACATGAACACACAAGGCACACACACACACACACACACACACACAGTGTTTCTCATATACTTTCCAGGTGAGAAAGTACATTCCTGGTTCTGATGGATAGCTTCTCCACAGTTCATTTTCCACTGCCTGGATAAAGAAAAGGTGGGAACGGATTGATGGTTATAGTTTCCATGGGTTAGCCGAAGTTTGGAGTACCTGCATGCTCTACAGGTGTGCCGCCTACAGGCCTTATCACAGCCCCTCTCAGACCACACTGCACTATGCGGGCGCAGAGGAAGGTTTCATGCCTGATCACGTTGAACAACAAAAATACTGAAACACAACATGAGATTTTACATGAGACAACATGAGAAAATAGACTTGAGTTTGGTGACACCATCTAGACATCAGTTATAGATTTTACATTGTATTCCCATGTTGATAGGTTCGGGGTCTTCAGAAACATTGAAAGCTTTATTATAATTTTGTTTATATTTTCAATACAATAGCAGCCTGCTTTGGCTTTTTTATTGTACAAAGCAATCTCTTATTTTTTTGCCATGTTACTTAATCCATGCAAACCAAGAGAGATTTTGAGTGTCCACTCATTCTTCTTAGCCAGAGTGGAACATGTAAAAGAGAGGTAAGATAAATATTTCTGCATGACAGCAAACTTCATGGTTTCATTTTCAACATCAACCACATGTGGGTTTGGCGGGCACTCTGAAATCCATCTGGCTCTCAGGTGCACTGAGGAATCAGGTTGTATTGGTGCATATTTTTCTCCAATACCCAAAAATGTTAATTCTGTCATCATTTACTCACCCTCAGATTGTTCCAAACCTGTATAAATTTATTTGTTCTGCTAAACACAAAGGAAGATATTTTTAATAATGTCTGGAACCGTGCAGATCTTGTCCCCCATTGACTCCCATAGTATTTATTTTCCCTACTGTGGCAGTAAATTTGGGACACTTAAATATACTGCTTAAATATATAGAGGGGTATACGTAAGAAGAGCTTTAGCTAATTCAATTCAATTCAATTCAATTTTATTTATATAGCGCTTTTCACAATGTGCATTGTTCCAAAGCAGCTTTACAGGAGCAAATAAGAAAAACACAGAAAGGTAAAACACAGCACAGTGCATGGTGTTTATAGACCAAGCAAGATCATTATAATAAATAATATCTAATAAATAAATGAATAAATAAATGAAGTCTCCCGGTGAGCAAGCCAACACTGCACTGCTCTGCTGTGGCGAGGAACCCAAACTCCAATGCTGAATAATGGAGAAAAAAAAACCTCGGGAGAAACCAGGCTCAGCCGGGAGGGCCAGATCTCCTCTGACGTGTCATAGCTGCACTCAGTGACCCCGACCAAAGCCACCGAGCAACGTCCACGAAGAACAGGGAGAGCCCACGAGCCGCGACCCAGGAAGCCCCACCCGCCGAAACCGTGCAGGTCCAACCCGGTCCCATTCCGCGATCAACAACAGACAACAGAGGAACAACCAGGGAAAAGTAGTAATGGCATAATTAACTTTATTCCTCTGTTGTCCGACATCGACCACAAAACAAGACCAACCAGACCAGACCCACACAGTCCCAACAAATGAAACGCCCCGAACCACAACCAACAAGCCCCCCCACTCCCTACAACACCCACCCAGCTACCTCCAATCAAAGTCACTGAGTGCAGCCATAACTTCAAACTGCTGTCGTGTGATGTAAGTTTAGCATTAAATACCAAGTATTGTAAATTTAGCATTTATGTGACAGGTAGTCCGTCTTTGCTCTCGGTTGGGGATGGAATTGTCTGAGCTGGGCCGGCCAGATGGTCGCCTTTTTCTTGGGTGGTGATGGAATTGCCTTGGATGGAGCTGGATGGTCAGTCAGTCCGCAGGCTCTCGCAGGAGGATGGCACGGGATTTTCAGATGTAGCTGGCGTAATCTCTAGTTGTGGATGGGCATATGACGTTCATCTGGGTCTGGCGGAATCTCTCCCTACCTCGGGATGGGCATCCCGAGGCGAGGGCAGAAACAGAAAGAGAATAATTAGCGTAGCTGCTGTTCATTAGCTATGTATTAGTGAATGCTTGGCTGAAAAGATGTGTCTTTAATCTAGATTTAAATTGGGAGAGTGTGTCTGACCCTCGAATAGTATCGGGGAGGCTATTCCAGAGTTTAGGTGCTACGTATGAGAAAGCTCTACCCCCTTTGGTGGATTTAGTTATTCTAGGTGTTATCAAAAGTCTGGAGTTTTGAGATCTTAGAGAGCGTGATGGGTTGTAGTGTGGTAGAAGCTCTGTTATGTAGGTAGGGGCTAAACCGTTTAAGGCTTTATAAGTAATTAAAAGAACTTTAAAGTCAATACGATACTTAATGGGTAACCAGTGAAGGGTTGATAACATTGGGGTTATGTGATCGTATTTTCTGGACCTGGTTAGAACTCTGGCAGCTGCATTCTGAACTAACTGTAGTTTGTTTATTGATGCTGCAGGACAACCACTAAGCAGTGCATTACAGTAGTCAAGTCTTGAGGTCACAAATGCATGAATAAGCTTCTCTGCGTCAGCCACACATAAAATATTTCGCAATTTGGCAACATTTCTAAGGTGGAAGAAGGCTGTTTTTGTGACATTTGAGATGTGATTTTTAAATGACAGGTTGCTGTCTAATATAACGCCAAGGTCTTTAACTGTATTTGTTGGAGTAACAGTGCAGCCTTCAATTTGCAGGTCATAATCCGAAATATTCTGCTCACGTGTCTTTGGTCCGATAAGTAATATTTCTGTTTTATTAGAATTTAAAAGAAGGAAATTACAAGTCATCCAATGCTTTATATCGTCGATGCACTCTGCCAATTTGGATAGTTGGAAGGAATCATCTGGTCTTGATGAGATATATAGCTGAGTATCATCTGCATAACAGTGGAAGCTAATTCCATGTTTTCTAATAATGTTTCCAAGGGGCAGCATGTATATGGAGAATAGCAAGGGTCCTAAAACCGATCCCTGAGGTAATCCATAATTTACTTGCGTTAGATTTGATGATTCCCCATTTAAATGGACAAATTGATGTCTGTCTGATAAGTAAGATCTGAACCATTGTAGTGCCTGTCCCTGAATACCGGTATAATTGTGTAAGCGATCTAGAAGTATTTTATGGTCTACAGTATCGAACGCAGCACTAAGGTCGAGCAGGACTAGGAGTGAGATGTTACCTTTATCTGATGCTATAAGCAGGTCGTTTGTAATTTTAACGAGCGCAGTTTCAGTACTATGATGCGGTCTAAAGCCTGACTGGAATTTTTCGTGTATGTCATTATTTTGTAAGAAAGAGCACAACTGAGTGGACACTACTTTTTCTAGTATTTTAGACAGGTAAGGGAGATTTGAAATCGGTCTATAGTTTCCTAGTTCATTGGGGTCTAAGTTTGGTTTCTTGATAAGAGGCTTAATGACGGCCAGTTTAAAGGGTCCTGGGACATGGCCTAGATTAATTGACGAGTTGATAATGTTATAAATGGGCTCAATTGCAACGGGTAATAACTCTTTTAATAATTTAGTTGGTATGGGGTCTAATAAGCAAGTTGTAGGTTTAGATGTTGCAATAAGTTTAATTAAATCTTCCTGTTTTATAGGTGAAAAACACTGTAGCCTTTCTTTTGGGGCGATGGTTGGTACTAATTTATAGGACAGACTTGGAGGTTGAGTTTTTACTATTTTGTCTCGTATGTTTTCGATTTTCTCTGTAAAAAAATTCATGAAATCATTGCTACCAAGGTGCGGCGGAATACCCAGGTCAGGTGAAGTCTGTTTATTTGTTAGTTTAGCAACTGTACTAAATAAAAACCTTGGATTGTTTTTGTTAGTTTCTATGAGGTTACGGAGGTGCTCAGCCTTTGCTGCTTTTAGTGCCTTTTTATAACAGTTTGCACTCTCTTTCCACGCAATTTTAAAGACCTCTAATTTGGTTTGTTTCCATTTGCGCTCCAGTTTACGTGTTTCTCTTTTAAGGGCGCGTGTTTCTCTTTTCTGGCAAATAACATAATTATTTGCCAGAAAGACGAGATGGACATTACACTGCGTTTTGACATCCTCACGTGATTGATATAAAAAAGGAGTACAAATGAGGTATGTAATGCAAAATTTACTTAGGGGCATTATGGATTATAATTTCCTTAAAAAATATTTCACACTTTCAGTAAAGAAACAAAAGTGTTTCATGTTCAGGTTTACTATGTATGTTTGATGGCTATTTGTTGAAAGAGTGTGATTAGTGGCTGATTTGTTGAATCTCACTTCTAAGGGGGATATTGTCTCCACCGTGTGGTCACATGCCATTCCATCATCTGCTTCCTGACACCTATCAAACGTTAGCAATTTCTTGCTATGTTACCGTTACATTTCAGGTTAATTTGCAGACAATTAAATACCACGGTGTGACGTCTTACGAATGTTATAAATTAACATTAAGTTTTGACTTTTGAAAACCACATATATGTAGTTTTCAGAATTAAACATGGCGTCACGGTGGCCGAGAGGTTAAGGCGTTGGACTCGAAATCCAATGGGGTTTCCCCGCACAGGTTCGAATCCTGTTCGTGACGAATTTTTAAGTTACATTTTGTTACAATAAACCAACTTGGAACAAGTCACACTCTGAAACGTTCTGATTTTGAAATCCGGGTATCGTTGCGATATAATTACATTTATTACAGAGTTACATTTATTATTCAGAACTGTTTTTCACTCATGCATTCTTAAAAAAAGGTGATTCAAAAGGTTCTTCGATGCCATAGAAGAACCTTTTGGTTCCAAAAAAGACCCTTATAACGTCTATAGAACTTTTCTGTTTCACAGAAGGCTCTTTATGGCGAAAAAAGTTCTTCGGATTTAACAAAGAACACAGGTTCTTTAAAGAACCTTTGACTGAATGGTCAAAGGTTATTTGACCATTATATAAAATGTTATACAACATATAAAAATGTAATGGCGATTTCAATTTAAGGTTCACTGGCTCTTTAAACTTTGAGCACAGAACAGACGTGGATTTATCATTTTGTAAACTTTGAAGATCTTCTCGAAAAGAGAAAACTAAAGGAATAAAGAACAAACAAATAATGAAAAACAGTTCTCCTTTTAAAACGTGTAATTGTTAAATAATGCATTTAATGATTTGCAAATCATCTTTATTTTAATACGCTAACCACAACCTATAGGGTAAACACAGTTTCAAAGCCACACAGTTTACGATGTTTTAGTGAGTTTTTATTCGGCAGGTTGACATGGGAGGATCGCCACCCGATCTACTGACAGACGTCGCAGCCTCTTGATGACGGAACTCACTGCCTTCTTCTCATACATTGGGTAAGTCAGGCTTTGGCTTTAAAAAAAATAGTTGCGTTTGTTTGTTTGACGTGCGGTACAACGCAAAGCGGGACGGGTGGTCACCCTACTGTGAAGAACCCTTGAAGCACCTTTATTTTTAAGAGTGTGGAGGATACATGCGAGGTCCAACCTTGAGCGTAATGGGCATACTGAAGTGAAACAACGCTTTACTGCCAGCACTCGATCTGATCCTTGAGCTGAAGAAGATGATGATGCAAACTAAAATAGCTCTTGAAATATTTTCGGCACGTGTAATCAAATCATTGCACAACGTCGACATTCGTACAAGCCAAGGAAACGATGAGTATGTTTCCTTACCATGTGGACACATTCTTCATGGTGTCCACTGTCCAATCAGATTGAGTTCAATGTAACAAGAACACGGTAAGAACCAACACGACTTTATTTACGGTATAATATCATACTGGATAATGGAGCGTGATTTATTTAAAATGTGTGCATATGTATTCGCGCGAACCTTAATATCGCATGTGTATTTAAAAGTATTATAGCATCTTGAAACACCCCTGTGAAACTCTGAGATGGTACATCCGGTAGAATATAAAGACAAGAACACACTGCCCAGGCGTAGGTCAGACAGACTAGGCTTTGTTAGAAAGGGAGAGGCAGACAGTATTGTGAAACAGGTCTTTCCCGGCAGTAGTTTCTTTTGTCTTTCTTATTAAGACTGCAGTGCTTCACATGTAGGAAACACGAAAACATGACATCAATTTAAAATGCCATCAGCAAGTTTAGGTCAGCACATAACGCCAGGCAAATTGAAGTTAGTCAACTGTAGTTATAACTGTTAGGCGTCCGTCTTCAAAATCGTGTGCCTCGTCGCTTTTAGCCTTTAAATGTCGATTAGACAGATCGATACGCTTAAGATGCGCGTTTAGTGAACATGACCGGCAGTGTGTGAGTATAACTGTCGAGCTGAACTCGCCGACTCGCATTCAAACCGGAATATATTTGGCATGTTTATTTACAGTGTCCATTTTGATGAGAGTTTTAATTTGATGTCTTCTGATGTATTGTAGCCTGAATTACAGACGGCGACTCCATATGAATACGAAAGCTAGATTTCTTTAGGAATAACGTTAACAGACTTGAGCCATGTCTTGGCGTCGCAGTGTTTAAGGGTTAGATGAGGTTGATGTGTTAAATGTCTATCTGGAAAACGAATCAAGTGGTTTTATACGAGGAGTTTTAATCGTGGAGGAAATATCGCCCCTTTACTTTCATTCTTTTAACTCGACGGTGAAGTGTGAAAACAAACACTGCCTCATATGTTACGATAGCAAACACCTAAATCTTTTCAAAAGGGGGTTAGCGAAGAAGCTTCTACGCCGAATTAATTTTTTTTTTGGCAAATAAGTTAACCCACACAAGGCACAGATTTAGGTTTAGATCAAGAAATCCTCTCTTAGCTGTGCTTTAGCTAGCCGGTGTGCTAGCATTCACCTCAGCTCTCTGAAATGTCGAATATCTCCAACGAAGCTGTGATCTTGATTAAAGATGTAAAGGCTGGGTCGAAAAACCTTAATATCGTCTTTATAGTTTTGGAAATCGGTAAGTGAAACCACCGTTGTGCCCCTCATTACAGTTTATTAGCAACAGCTCCGCTAATTCCGACTGGCATTTATGAATACCATCGCGACGAACGTCTGCGTTAAATGCCGTGTGGTTTTGTTTTAAACTATTAGCCATAGCATAACGTGATTGTATGTGTTTTAGTAGTTTTGTAATGGTTAATATTTGACGATTAACTTTTCCGTGCATGCGCAGGTCGGGTGACCAAGACAAAGGACGGGCACGAGGTGCGTTCGTGTAGGGTGGCGGATAAGAGCGGCAGCATCGCCATCTCTGTGTGGGATGAGCTGGGCAGCCTCATCCAGCCCGGAGATATCATCCGTCTCACGAGAGGGTATGAACCTTAACTGTGTGCACCACATTTCGATTTAGGGCCCTTTAAATCCCACTCTGGTGACTTGCTGTTTCAGATTGGTCTAAATGTTTGCCTTTAACCTGACCGTCCTCTTTCTTAAAAAATATTTTTGTTGATTGTTTAACATAAAATTGTTTTCCGTTTAGTTATGCTTCCATTTGGAAGGGCAGCCTAACACTGTACACTGGACGAGGAGGAGACTTGCAGAAAATAGGAGAGTAAGTATTAATTTGCACCTCATACGTTCAGCAATATATAACATCTGTGTTTTAGGAAGGTATAAGTAGCAATATACCAGTATGTCAGCCATGCTTATTAACTAATATTTTATCATTTTGGGATTATTGACGTCGGGCAATTGCCCTTGTATCAGTATCTAAATGGGAATAAATAAACGGATTTGAAGAGAACTATGACTTTATATAAAAGTGTGGTAAACGCTACTAATTGCAAAACGGGTTGCATATTTTAGTACAAATATATTAGCAATCTCAAAATGTCTTTCACAGGTTCTGCATGGTGTATTCTGAGGTTCCAAATTTCAGTGAGCCAAATCCAGAGCTGCTAGCAAAAGCTAAACAGCAGAACAAGGCTGTGAGTCAAGTGTTCTTCCTGCTTATGTAAATTGAGAAGCAATGCTCATTGAGGCATTGCAATGAGATGCCAATTATTTGCATGTCCAAATTTACTTGTTGTGGTGAAATAACTCGCTTTAACGAAGAACCTCGCTTTGTTTCAAATGAAGACTATAGAATTTAAGAATAATTAATGCAGTAACATTTTGTTTGACCAGCTGCAGAATACAATCCATTATGTGAGTGGATTCAAGTACTTGTTTGTTTAACCTAGTCATAAACCACTAAAAGCTTATGAATAGTCAACAAAATGGTGTCTAATCTCATGTCCTCCAATAGGGTAAGGAACAGCGGGGAAATTCTCCACCGAATCCAAATGCAGGTACTCCTGCACAAACAGGTAAGCAAATATAGCTAATACTCCACAGATGCTGATTTGGTAGTTGGTAGCCTAATGGTTTTGAATCTGGGCTGCTAACAAAGGTTGCAGATTCAGTCTCGGGTAGGGGTGAACCAGGAACTGGAGTTACTGAGATCCCACTCCTGCCCTACCAACACTGTGCCCTGAGCAAAGCATTTGATGCTAGATTGCTCTAGGGGATTGTCACTACAGTTAGCACACTGTAAGTTACTACTGATAAAAAAGTAGATAAGTGATGTTATGACCATAAAAAGCTGTTATTTCAATGTCTTTGCTGTCTACATTTTGATTAAGCCCATCACCATTGTTTTTAATGTTTTGCTCAACAGGAAATGGTACTGGGCCAATATTTCCCAATAACAGTGCTGCACCTGTGTCTTGGGATGCCAACTTTGGGGCTCCAGCAAGACCAAATGGGCGTGTTCCAGGCAACGGGCAACTCCCACCTGCTGCACCCTTAGCGCCACCCAAACCCTCAGTTACCATTAGCAATGGCAGGGATCCAAGAAGAGCTTCAAAGAGATGAGATATTGACTGCAAAATCCACTTCCCTGTTTCCACTACTTGCATAGTCACGTCCACAATCCATCCTTAAAATACACAAAACTGCCATCAAAATAACGAGGTTTGATGCTAACGCTTTGCCATCTGTGCTTTTTGCGTCGTCATTTGCCAAGAACTGTATAACATTTTCTTGATCACAAAAGGTTAAAATTCAACTTCTTACAGTTAATATATATCCCTAGAGGCTGGCGTCCTTGCCACCCATCGGGTGCCGATTCTGTGCCCCACAGATGTCTTGTTAAACTATACACCCTACTTGAACACTTAATGCACTTTCTTCTCTTAATTTATAGTGAACTCATTGTCATGTAATTCAGGAATGGTTAACGGCTGTTGTGAATAGGCCAGGGATCTGTAATGCTAGTACTAGGGAGTCACAGTCCTGCAGAGTTTAGCTCGAACTTTAAAAAAAATCTCACCTGCCTGTAGCTTTAGTAAGCCTAAAGACATTGATTGGCTTATTCGGGTGTGTTTGATGGAGCTGGAGCTAAAATCTGCCCGAGTGTGGATCTAAGTCAGATGTTGCAGACCCCTGGAGTAGGGGAATGGAACTTGAAAGTGACCGACTACTTTGAGTTCTGTCCTACCTTTGGCCAAAAACTTACCAGAAGTGACCGTGTAAAAGGAAAGGTGATAGTTTGTTTGGACGTTTAGGATTATTTAATTAGGAATTAACCTTGAACAAAATGTTGGGAAATGAATCCCTGTGGATGTATTGTAATTGTTGATATTATAAACTAAGGCATTCTGCCTTTATAGTGCAATTCACATTTTAATAAGACTGCTGTGATTTTTTTTAATGCAATATGACTATACTTAAATATTCTGCCTGCTGTTAAACAAGTGTTGAATTTAGAGGAAAAACATGTACAGTATAATTAGGATTTTGTGAAACGAGGCATCAGCTCATACACGTCAGTTGCACTCGGACACATTTTGTGCTGCTTTATACTGACATCAATACTTTATTTGTATTGGCTTAAAATGTTTAATATGTAATGGATGCTGTCAGTCAAGCAAATGTAGCTAGCTAAAGGGTTTATTATTTTTGCATTACTGTCAACGTGAGTGGCTGCTTCGCCTGTAGATTTGATATCCAGCCTTGCACCAGTGCTACCCATTTTAAGATGGCCTTCCCTTTTTAGGTAAGTAAATTGATATCTTGGACCCTGAAATGTGCTGTTTATGCAAGTGCTCATGAGTGTTTTCTATTTCTTTAGTAAGAATCTCATGCTAGTATGTATATCTTTTTGCCAGGTAGGTTACTGCATATTACATTTCATTTATTCATTTAACAGATGCTTTATCCAAAGGGACTAGTAGAGCATATTACATTTTGTCAACAAAACTGCAGTTTTGATGTTTTTCCTAGCTGTCTTTATACTTTTCATTCGGCAATGCAAGACCTAGACCAGACGAATTCCTTGCATATAAGATGTGCATTTATGACCTATTAAGTGAATATGGTTTCTAGATATAATTTAAAAGCTGCCATGTTATTTGAACTTGATGAACAAAAGCCTGTTTTAGCATTGACAATTGAATACAAACATTCAATACTGATAAGCTAAAACAAGGGTCTCGTATAAAACGTTCATAAATTTCATGCTTGCAGTGTGCGCACAGTATTTTATTCCTATGTGTGCATAGAAAATTATATATATTATATCCTCGGATATTAATTTTGTATGTAATGTTACATGTGAGACCCAAGAACTGCCTTCCTATAAAGGAAGCGTCAATATGGAAACCCACACACTAAAAAAAAAACTGGGTTGTTTTCCACCTAGTATTAATAACTGCTTTATTTTTTACATGTGTATATGGGGCAGCTTTTTCCAAAACTGTTTAATGCCCTTTGATAGTGCACCCTCTGCCATGCTTCGGCACTCACACGGGGTAAAGCCTACCAGGGCTGTACCCTTGATGGCCACACCATGGTGCCTAGCCAGCAAAGCCACTCGTGCTGTGATTAGCGAAGCTGGAGCATGGTATAAGTTTTGCCCTCTAATGGTGAAGCCTGGCCATGGCTCCCCTTCATAAGAGAAAGACTGGGATCCATTTTCAACGCTTTCGACGTTGCAAGCAATTTCCACAGCACCTTCATGTGGCAAGGCTATGACCTGCACTCCAGGGATACCATTAGGACTGGATTCACGGATTGCTGAAGCCAAAAACCGTCCCAAGGACAGATCCTGAGTATCTATGGTTACGTTGCAGTTCATTGTATAGGGGCTGGCACCAACACCTAAGGAAAGAAAACAATTGTTTGGTGAAGTTCCCCAAATTATAGAAATTCCTGTTTGTGATGCAGGTTACTATGAAACAAGTAGTAGAGAGCTCTTTTATAGCTACTAATTTTATCTGTACTTTGTTGCTGCTGAAAAATATACCAGTAATGCCATATCTTCTGGCTGGCTGTGGACCTATATCTGGTTGTATGGTTGATATGTCCCTGGCCTTTTTGAACCAGCCAATCCCCTTCCTCCTTTGAGCCAGACTTCGATGCTGAGAATCTGCCCAGCCAAACAAAAATGCGCTGGAACCTGGAACTCTCTCTGTCGGAGCCTTGGCTAATGCTAGACAATATAAAAACAACACTCCTTAAAGTTTGAAGTACATATAAATAAGCACAAAATCACAATGGTTTCCTCAGAAAAAGGTTTCAACCATAAATACTATTAGTACACTAGCATATGGCTGCCAAAATAACTTGCTTAGCATTATCTACACCATTGGCACTGAATTAGCATATTATAAGATTATCTTGTGACTGTTTTCATGGTTTTCGTGCAGATTTGTCTTTAAACTATAATTCCTGCAGGACCACGTACCCTGGGCTTCTTGTCCACAGTCCTCCAGGCCTACCTCCTCCCCGAGCGGATAAAGAGGAACCAAATCCACAGCACCCATACATGGGTGGATGCCATCATGGGCATTCATGTCAATGATAGAACATGCATGTTGACAAGCTGACAATACAGCCTCTCCTGAAATTGACAACCACAGTGACAATGATCTCTTTTGTAGTGTTATTTACAATGCAAGTGTTCCCAACAAAAGTATACAGTACAAATGACTGGAAAGCAAACAACTCACTTATTAGGTCAATGCTTGCAACAATAGTAATGACAGAGCGGTTGTAGTCGAAGTCATTGAAGATGTTCAGCACTGTGACGCCCTCACGCGCTCTTCCTTCCGAGAGATACATTACAAAAGAACCGTTATCTCACAACACGTGTTGTGAAAGAGATTGCCTAAATTCCATGCAGGTAATCTGGATATTACCTTTATACGGTCATTTTAAAATAACTTAAATGAATAAATAAACTCACCGTGCGCGTCGGTGATAGCTGATCTGGCTACTGTCTCCACCAGGTCTCGTCTCCGCGCCTCTGAGATGTTCAGGAGACACGCAACCAGCCGCCGACCAAGAGAGGAGCAGGACATTCCTCAAGAAGCAAGAGACAATTTAATTTATATACACTCTCTCGCGTTCATTTTATTTATATATAAACACATGCACTCGCGTTATAGACGTGCGAAAGTATTTGTTAAAGTTGTGTTTGCTAACCAACGTTGATAAACCATACTGACATGTTATGTTTAACAGTCCAAAGGTTATCGCACTCTTACAAAAATGAGACGTCATGATTAATGTAAAACAACTGTTCCAAAACTGATTGACGTAATGCAATCACGCGCCACTAATAGATACGCTTCGTACTTTTTACGCAAGGTCCTGCAGTCAATCTAGATGTAATATGTATTAGCACTGGACACAAACGGGTCCGGACTCCGCGCATGCGCAGCATCCAGCTTCCTCTTCAAGTTTTGATGCTCCCGCTGAAAGCCACTTGGCGGCGTTGAGTAAACAGAAACATATACACCGTACATATTTTATTATCCTGCACATATGGATTGATATATACCTGACTGGTTAAACGCCGAATGCAGATCGGATTATCCTTAACGCAGGATAATGGTTGAGGTCACGCACAGTTGTTCTTTGGACAGGTTTTGCAATGATTTCGAGCTTCCCGCTGCAGGTATTGCAGTCGCCACTTCATAATCCTTCTGCTTATGGGAAGCATCCGATCTATTGTGGCTTGTTTGTCGCTGGCCGCTTTAGCGAGGAAGATGAGTGCCGCCGCGGCGGCGGGGCAGTGCGTGCCCGGGACATCATGCGCGCGTCCTGCTGCTGCGCCCGGGCTTCTCCGCCTGACTTCAGTCCCCGGTTACGATCAAAACCGCGTAAATGATGTTTTACTCCTAGGGCCCACCACAGGAACACAGAGGCGATGCGACAACGAAAGTGAGAAGCTGCAGAATGGAAATACGCACGTTGTCTTCTTTCCTGGAGACATTCAGGTTAGTGCATTCCCTGAACCCTTCACGTTACTTAACGCTACCACTATGCATCATCGAAAGGCAGCCGAGACACATTATTATTAGGCTACAATATTGTTAAAATATCAATCTGATGTGTAAGGGATTAGTTATTGATGTTTTATGCAGTGTGGATTGTGCCACAGGCCTGTTGCGCGTTATAGGACCTTTGCTAAAACCTGCCTGTAAAATGCTTGTTGGATTATTCAAGTAATTTGATACAGATTACCTTTAGTTGCAAGTGGTCTGGATCTCTATATTTAGTTTTTCATCAGAGGCGTTTAAAATCAAGTCCACCACATGGACTATGATTATACACTGTAGAATTGTTTGTTTTTATTGCACACGAGCTGTTTTTGTTCTGATTTTAGAAAACGTTCACACATAGGGTGGGTTGCACCAACAAGGATTAGTTTTAAATCAAGGTTTATTTAATAATTCCGTTGCACCAAACTGTAAACCTTGTTTAAAAGTGATCAGGTTTATATTTAAGATATCATTTGATCCAGGTTTTAATTTTGCAGTAAATCTAGATTAACTTTAATTCTGTTGCTCCATTATTTTAAATTTAAATAATGATTTATCTCTCAGTTAGGGATTAACTTTAAACCAGATACTGAGGAGGTTTAAATAAAAAATGTGCGGGAAAATGCTCAGAAACAGACACATTAGCGTGTGATGTGTCACTTCAGTGATGTGTTTATTGTAAATAAAAATGTAAATAAATAAAACACCTCAGCACGAGTTAGGGCACGGTGGTTTGATTAACTGGGTGGCCGGCTGTGAAGTGTTAAATTCAAGATGCCCTGCTTCATGCAATACATACAAGCACAACGTCTGTGATTAAACGGGAACAGATAGACATCCTGAGAAGAGTAGTTATTTTAGCAGCACCCGTGACCAGGGACACCGGTATTGTGGGCACTCTGTCTAAATTGTGGACCGGTCCGATCCCGAACTGGCGCACCTCAGCCGTCAGAACACGATCGAGGACGACCCCCAGAAACGCAATCGCCTACCGGGGCCGTGTGCGGCGGCGTCTATGACAGAGGTTCACCCGCTCGTCATTCCCGTACAGCGCTCTTCTCTCTTATTGTCTGCTCCAGTCGCGAGCTGCAGGATAATGATGCGGCTCACCTGTCATATCCGTCCGCTGTCATGGCGCTCAAGGCTTGTGAAGTGTGTTTATGGATGATCAGACTGATCAACATATTATCCAGAGAGATGTTTTAAATAGTAAAATTATGTTTCTTTTACATGCATGAGCTGTTTATTTCCTTTTTACATGACAGTGCATCACTGTTGCCGTTTAGTTACACCGGAAAATCCATCATGGCGGACAAAATTAATCGCATAAATACAGGTTAAAGTTTTAATCCACGATTTGTTCAGCTGTTTAAAATTAAGTGGTGCAACGCAATTTGAATTAAATTAAAACTAGGATCAACAAACCCTAGATTAGCTCTAAACTCTGTTTACTTTAATCCTTGTTGGTGCAACCCACCCCATAGTGTGATACTCATAATATACATAGGACTGTGTGAGTTAACACCCCTGCTGCTGCTACTACCCTCAAATCGATTTAGATAGGTAGTGATTGTATATGCTGTCACTGCATACCGTAACTAAGTTACTTAATGTTTCTTTTGTTTCTGCATTCCTTCCAAACTTTTAATGTTTTTTTTTTACTTCTCTTATACCTCCTTTTCATTTTAATCTACTGCACAGAACTTTCAGCAAGAAATGGCTCTCCAGCCTGACACCGCCCAATGGCAATCCTGGAGTCTTGAGCGTGTGGCCCTCACCCTGGGCGACCGTTTCCCTGGATGCCATGTCTGGGTCATCCGTGCTTCCAGTATGTACCTCCACAAGTTCAGCAGTTATCAGAACTTTGTAGAGAGCAACTTATTTGGAGCACCAGAACACACTCCAGACTACGGAGCTATTCTTCACCTGAGGGCACTTCTGGGTCACAGCATGGAGAAAGCTGGACTACCAAATCCTTTACCTCCTCTTAGTGGGACATCCACCCCTGCTACCCTGCCTCCAGGTTTCACTCTGACCATAGTGGGTTTCAGTAAAGGATGTGTTGTTCTTAATCAAATAGTGTATGAACTGGCTGGAGCCCGAGCAGACCCTGAACTTAGGCTGTTTCTGGACAGTGTCTCGGATATGTACTGGCTGGACGGAGGGCATCCTGGTGGAAGTGAGACATGGGTGACTGATAGGTGTGCTTTGGGTGAGCTGGCCTCCAGTGGGGTGGCTGTCCACACCCATGTCACCCCTTATGAGGTAAGGGACCCAATGAGGGCCTGGGTTGGGCGTGAGCACCAACACTTCATAAAGACCCTGGAGGATCTGGGTGCCTGTATTAGCCAAAAATTGCACTTTGAGGATGAGCCGGCATCCATTGAGAACCATTTCCGGGTTCTTCGGGAGTTTTAATTGTTCTCAGTCATTGATTTCATTGAAGTCTTAACATGCAATGTATTCTTTGCAGAGCAGGCGGCTTTGTATTGCACAAATATAGATATATCAGTTAAGAGTTCTACTCAATTCCTTTTATTAAGATAAGATTGAAGTGGAATGACCAAACTTGTAAAAAGTTTACCTGCCTCACATAAGCCTTATTGTTTGGCTGTTGCATCTAACTACATAGCTAGAATCCGTGAATACTAGGATATTTGTTTAAAAAAATGCATTGGGAATGTTGACATGCTCAGTAAAGCTTTCCATTACCTCATCATATTAGAAGGGCTTTTTCCCAACTTTGAGTTTAGAAGAAAAGCAATTACCAGAAACTGCTCATTGTTATGATTTATTTTAAAATATGATATTTAAATTCAATTTTATGTTTAATTAATGAGCATGCATTTTCAAGTATGCATCTCTAATTATTGTTTATATATTTTTCTATGTAAAACACTTTCAGTAAAAGGCATGTGGTCTTAGATCAGCACTGACCTCAGTTTTTTGTTAGCCCAGCTACAATTGAATTAACAATCACAAACGTGTTCTGCTTTGTTTAATATTTGAGGTATCTTTTTTGTCTGTTTATCAGATGTTCTTCAGTTGTAATGACTTGCATATAAATTATTTTGGGGGAAAATACTTCAAAATATTCACGATTAGTGGAATGTTCATGATTGCACCGTGATTAGCTTCAATTATGATTCTGTGCTTGAATATTAGATGACTGTTCTCTAGATGGCGCTCTTTATCTGAATTGTAATTAATCTACCGAACAAATTAATGTGGATTTTACGTTATAAACCCAGTGCATTGCTTCATTGCCATTCCATGAGTTTCATGCTGACGTAAATAAATACAAATGTTGGAACGTGAAATAGAGATATTATCCTAATTTGAATAACGCAATGTAACAGAACATGACAGGAAAATACGTCATATAATGCAAGTGAGAAAACTAAACAGAGGAAAGGGCATGACTTACTCTTTAAACAAAAACAAAATTCACACTATCCACTCTATCACACTGTCCAATGTTCAAATCTTGTTTACATGTCCTAAGAGCAATAAACACACACAAACCTGACAAGTTGTCATAAAATCAAAGGTTAATAATACTGCTTCTGTCATACACCAATATAAATGCAAATATGTAGAGAGACACACTGAGAAAGTCAGACGTTCCATTTCAGAAGTATAACAATTTATTGGAGTCCTACAAAGCTAGTCAAAACTTTGTCATTTTATAAACATTTTTAAATAATAAATCATAATGTGGTTGCAGGAGGGATGGCATGTTTGATTTTGAATAGAAAAACAGGAAATGTCTGATCATTGTTATTTTTAAATTCAATACTGAAGATAGAACCTTTACACATTTAGAGATTATATTAGAATTGTGTCAATCAAATTAACATAATTTATTTATGATAAGTATATTACTAAATAGTTTAAAACAAATTCATCATCATACATATAATTTTCACTTCCTGTCTAACACAAAAGAAAAATCATTAAGGATTCATATCCCTTAAGCATCCTCTTGCAGTTACAAATCGTATGACAAGTACAGGACATAACAAGCATTCTACAAAAACTGCAGTGACTGCTTTGTCTTGCACTCCAGTCTGGCCTGTTTTCTTTTCTCTTTCAAATTCCAGCTTCAAATACCTCATGTCCCTTAAATATTACTTAAGACAGTTTCCCAGGCAGGGACTAGATTCGAGTTTCGCTTCGAGATGACGGCATACAGTGAGCACACGACCGTGACAAGAACCTCTCGTCTTTGGAGACAATGGCCTTATTATGAGTGCAGGCTGGTGACATCTCTGGGAAACCGTAAAGCCCTGAGACCACAAACACAGATGAGCTCTTCACACCTCTTTAAACAGACCAGTAAGCTGAAAAGCTCAAACTTTAAGACTGAATTCTTCAATACTAATATTTCCAGTTCTAACACCCACTCGGAAAACTATTCAATAGTCGTTCCTTCTCAGAGTTTTTTGTTGCTATTCTTCGGTTCATTCCTTTCCTGAAAACAATTTTCTACTACAAGCATTTCCTCAAAAAAACATATAACATTCATTTGCCTTCAACTCCATTCCAGAATACATCTACAACACTTTCTTCATAACCAAATCTCATACCCTACATATCCAAACACCATAAAAATAACTTAACACGAGCCATTTTTGAATCCCATTTTTCCTTTCAAATTACCACAGGTATATATCATTATTACCTAAAGCATAATTTAGAAAACAAAATATTAAAATCCACTTAGAAAGTAAAAAAATGAACTTAAGTTATAAAGATTATGTATTAAAAAAGTATTTTTACCAGCCAGTATGTCTATTTGAACAGGGGAAAAACTTTATACAGCCACAGAAATGCACTTTGCTCATGTGGCATGACATCAGTTGAGGGTGTACAGCTCGAGCATACAGAAAACTGTACGCAAAAGGCACACAAAGACACATTGTGCAGTTACAGCTAACCCTGAGAGTATGGTACAGTACGAAAAAGTACTGAAACCTCCAAAGTTAATGGCATTAGCTTAACAGACCTGTAGAAAAGGTAACATGCGGAACCCTGAATTACCTCGGATTGGTGCATAGATCACATAAACTGTAATTTCAAGACGATTTACGACAGGCTTTTTATTACAGCACTCCGAAAACATTTAGGCCTGTTTTGGAGAATGCTAGAATGTTGCTTAATACCAGCATTCCGTGCTGCTAGAACATGTTTATTAAGCAATATGTTGGCAGTAAAAAAATATTAAAACGATTTTGTTTCATTTTAAAATCCATAGATACACTTCATTTACCAAATCGAATGCTGTTAAGAATGTTTTCTCATATTTTAGTCACACAGACATAATAGGGGATTTAAGTGCTTTCCTGCATTTCTTTAGTCATTCTCTAGAAGGAAGTACTGTGACCAACACAAACACATATTTGTGTAATCCAGGGTGTGTTGTGCGTGTGTGTTGAGTCACATTTTTATAAAGGTTTCTGATGTTTCAATACCACAAAAAGGAAAAGCATGTACAACAAAACACGCGAACAAAACATGCCTATACTATCTGTCTGTATCGAATTCCAGCCATTGTTGTTTTAGTAGCAGGCTATTTTTGCTTTAAGTGCAGTAATACAATTAGAGTCAACATTAATTTGGGCTAAAAGCCACAGCAAATGAAATCGATACTGAATGGCATTAAAATAAAAATATATAAAATCCAAATATGACAGAACAAGTAAATTAAATCTTTAGACAGGACGGAAAAATAGACATTTAGAAGCTCACTATTATAATATTAACATATAGCGTCACGCCAGATTTGGCCCCTTTTGTAGAAAGATCATCTTTGGTGTGGAAACAAAATTATTAGAACAGAAGCAATTTTTGCTGGTGCTGCACTGGAGAATACTCAGGCAATCAAAATAGACCAAAAATGAGAAGTTATGCTATTCAGAGCAAGCGTAACTCCCTTTAGCATCAGCATAAGTGATCACCGTCCCCTGTGGCTAACATATCCTCTTCAAAACGGAACCTCTTGCTTCGTGGCGAGTCCAGAATGTTCTCTTTGTCCTCAGGGTCCTCAGGTGGCGCGGAGCATTTCCCACCGTAACTCCTTTCCCGGGGAGTGCGTGGTGTAACAGGGATCGGCTCAGACCCTGAATAATGGAGCCACAGCCAGGGATGGGTCATACAGTCAGCCGCACTAGGACGATCCCTAATAAAGAAGCAAAGAATTTATGTTAAGGACTGAACCAAAAAGCAAACCAATGCGTCTGATCTACAGATCTAGGTTTGGGTTAGAGTACATTATTAAACACACATTAAGTTTTTTACTTTGGAACCAATATGCAAATGTTCATCGTACAAGGTTTGTACTCGGACACTTGGAACCAAACTTTTTTCTTCTTCACACATTTTCTGAATAGTCAGTTTTGGTCATTTGTACTGATATGTGTTTTTCCATTGTGACTTCATGCACAAAACAAAACAAAAATGAGGCCACATGAACTTTATACTGTGATTATTTATGCAGGAAGGGAAGGAACAGAATATTCAGGAACTTTGAGCAATAAAAAAATGATCATAACATGAGGTTATTTTGTAAGCAATGTTTGTTATTTGAATGAGCAATTTACATGATCTAGAAGCAGAGAAGGGTTCCCATGTTTATCATATGACTCAAAGCTCTTTGTACATTAATTGTACAACAACTGTGCTCAGTGCCCAAGCCTCACTTCCTCTAGTTGCTCAAGGACAAACTCACTCTGGTGATTTGACCAGAAGTTTCCGGATGAAGTCAACAGCCAGCTCAGACACTCTTGAGAAGGCCTCTCTGCTGTAGTCCACGTTCACCTGGGATACATTTAGGAAGGTCTCCTGTTTGTCCTCGCCAGCGAAGGGAGACTCGCCTGTTGTCAGCATGTACGCTATCACACCCACACTCCTAATGTCAACACATACGATTAAAGGCCTAGCCATTAGTTCAGCACACCAACGATACCAAAACATGCCATATCTGTTGTTAGCAATAACTGCAATTACGATTCTAACAGTCGATTCATTTCAAATCTTGATTTGGGTGGAGACGTGTGGTAAAAGGTATGTGTTTTAACATGCCTCTGGAGTCTGGTTAGGTACAGTATGATGCTTTTCAGACTGAGTGCTAAAAAACAACAAAATTGTTTGTTGCTCCATTACATAACAGAATGCAAGCTATAATTTTCAATATTTAGTATTAAAACCTACCAAAGATCTGATGCTGTGGTGATTGGCTCATAGTTTAGGATCTCAGGAGCTAAATACATAAAAAATCAACTTTCATTACACATAAACTCTTCCTCTATGATTAAGCCATAACAAAGGTATGAATCACTGGATAAACCTTACCTACATACTCAGGAGTGCCCAGAATCTCCCTGAGTTCTCCAGCTGAGCCCAACCTGCGAGACAGCCCAAAATCCACTATCTTTATTTCTCCCAGTGGGCTCAGACTGGTCAGAAGAATGTTTTGGGGCTGATAGAAATAGAGTAAAGATATTGTTTTAATAAACACAAATAATAAGAAATAAAGATGAAGATTTGGGCATTGCAGAGCCACATCAGGCAGAACTTTAAAAGGCCAGAACATTAGCAAAGAATGTGTTCAAGTCAATAAAAAGTGCATCTTACTTTCAAGTCTAAATGGACCACATTGCTCTGGTGAAGTAGATGAATTCCTTCTAGCACCTGTCTGATCAGACGAGTGATCTGACCCTCAGGCAGTAGCTCCTCTGACATACAGTGGTCAAATATCTCACCACCCGCAGCACTAACACAGATGCAAACACTTATTCTTAGTATTCAATAACTGAACAGTGACATTCAGCTCATGTAACACAACACAACACTCACTATTCCAGTAGAAGAACGAGGTCATGATCCGTCTCGTATACAGCGTGCAGGTTCACCACCCGAGGGTTGTTCTTCGCAGCCTCTAAAACGGCGATCTCGTGAATGACCTCCGCTCTGCAGTCACGACCCCGTCTCCGCTTCTTGATGAACTTTGCAGCAAAGACTTTCCCTGTGGACTTTTCCTCACACTTCCTCACCACTGCAAACTTCCCCCTGATGAAGACAAACCCAGAATCGATTAAACACATTATCATGAGTGTGATCACATGGGACAGTTTTAAGAATAAAGTACCTAGCATTTACAACACGTGGGTTTTGTGTTGAGTTGTCACAATGCAGAAGCATTCCGTCACACCTAGCAGTTCTCTTATTTGCGCAAATACTTATTAGCACAGATTGTGATTCAGATCCTTGACAATCCATTCGATGTTCTCAGTTTTTATTAGGTTAGATGACACACTATGCATCTACAGAAGTATAGGAACACTTTAAGGGCTGACATACTTAATAAAGCAATAAACTTCATTATGATTGTGGTCTGAAAACAAAACTATTGTTTCATAAAAACTCATGTAATTTGTTACGCCTGACTGCTTAACTGTGCATTTTTATTGTAAACGAAGTGTTACACTATTGGTGCTGTTAAAGGTAGCTCAAACAACTGAAGATAATCCCACACCAAGTGACGGTTCAGCAGATTGTATTATTTTGCAAAAACGTTCCATGCAGTTGCAGCCCTTCACAAAATTAAAATTATTTTTTTTCTCTGCCCCACAGAACCCTTAACCACACATGCCAACAACAACGTTTTAGCCTAAATGTCAATTTAAGCTGAAAGTGAACTGTGACATTATTTCCTGTTATTAAACATGCACATGCCTGTATGCAAATGATATTTAACACACCGGGTGAGACAGAAAGCGGAAGAGACCAATGTCACTTCCCCTTTCTCAGTATTCACAGAGTACATGACACCTCAAACTGGCTCTGGTTCCCACATGGGTTTCCTTCCTGCAAGCTCCAAAGCTGTAGAGCTTTAGTAATGACAAACACACTCTTCCACTTATATTAGTCACAGTTCGGTAAGCAAGGCCACTGCAATTCTAAATAGCTATAAAACTCTGTATACCAGATACATGTTGGCTATAAGAGGATTCCTTCCATGCCAGATCACGACATACAGGCTTCTTATCATGTTTCTGCGGAAAATATACACGTCAAAACGGAACAGTCACAAAACAACCTCAGCGGAGCAGATAAAGACATACCAATAGGGCTGTGTATTGGCAAGTGCCTCCCGATACGATACATATCACGATAGATGGGTCACGATAGAGTATATTGCTATGTATTTCGATACGATACACATTTGCGATATATTGCAATACTTTTAATAGAAAATGTAAAAAGTAGAGCTAGAAATACAACATGCTGTGCACCACCGGGGGTTTTCTGTAAGGATAAGTGTAAAAACATCCCTTACCTCTGCAGAATAGCCGTGATGTGCGATGCATGGACCTTTAGATCAGAGGTTTGGGTTCTCAAACGGTGGATTGCGCCCCTCAAGTGGGTAGCACAGGGGAATAAGGTGGCTCACGCAAGTCACTTGGCTGTTGTGGTGCATTACAGTTAAAACAATGAACATGGGCAGTATAAAACCCCTGGTTCATCCGTGCTGTAAATGCGCCGGTGTCACATCCGTGAAAGCACAATAAATGTCATTGTTACTTTTCTTAATAAACTTTATGTCTAATGCACTGCAGTAGCCAAGTGACTTGTGTCATGACTTGCGAAGCCTACAAACAGCATTATTTTATATAACTCATTACTCCATGACTTATTTTGAAAACCAAAGGACACCCACACATCAGCTCTGAGAGCTCCAAGCGTTCTTATATTTTTCGCCATGCTCGCTTCCACTTACTTTTGGCCGTATGTATATGACACGATTTAAAAAAGAATTATCGATAGTAGAGGTATCACTATCGATACACTATTGAAAAAAAATACTGCAATAGTTACATGTATCTATATTTTTGCACAGCCCTATATACCAACATATTTAACATCTCAAAAAAGAGATGAAATAATGTCTAGAGCGAGGATCAAGGTGCGTGATTGGAACAATATAACAGTTGTTATTTAGAGCGTCAATCATGAAGTTAAACATACAAGAAGTGTTAAAGAGGTAGTTCAGCCAAAAATGAAAATTCTGTCATCATTTCCACAGCCTCATGTCATTCAAAACCTCTCATGTTGTTCAAAACCTGTATATGACTCTTCTACAGAACACAAAAGAAAATATTTTGAAGAATGTTGGTCACCAAACAACATCGCACCCCATTAACTTCCATTGCATGGACACAAAATCACAAAGACATTTCTCAAAATATCTTCTTTTGTGTTCCACATAAGAGTCATTTACAGGTTTTGAGCAACATGAGAGTGAATACCATAAATTGTGATTTTTTCCCTCATTTTTGGGTGAACTATCACTTTGAAAGTGTAATGAAAAAATGAAAATTCTATCTTCATTTACTCATCCTCTTGACATTTCAAACCTGTGAGATTTACTTTCTTCCGCAGAACACAAAATAAGATATTTTGAAGAATGTTGTTAACTGGCCCCCATTCACTCATTCGCATTGGTTTTGTGTCCATACAATAGAAGTAAATGGGGGCCAATGATGTTCGGTTACCAACTTTCTTCAAAATATCTTCGTTTGTATTCTGCAGAAAAAAAGAAAGTCAAAAAGGTTTGAAATGACAAGAGGGTGAGTAAATGATGACAGAATTTTCATTTTTGGGCGAACTATCAGTTTAATCACGTATGGTTAAAAGTTGAAACTAAATGCAAAAGCACAAAAACGTAATAATGTTTAGTAAGATGACTGTTGCACACCTGCCGAGTTCATTGCCCATGTCAAACACGCCATCCAGAGCATCAGTAAGGATCTGTGTGTGGATCTCTGAGAGCAGAGCAGAGGATCCACTGCGACTGTCCAGTCTCCTCCGGGCCATCACCGCTCCACTGCAACCAGTAACGATGATCAACTCTACACCTCAGCCAGAGAGTATTCACAGTATCCTGCGAGTGTGCGGACTGCTTAATCACTTCACCAGCACACTGTTCATGTTCAGTCACCACCAAAACACTTACTGTAGCCCCCCTCAGTTGGTTATAACACGGTTACGTGTGAAACACTTGAAGAAATAGTGGATTAAGTTCGCTTTTAGTCAGTAAATGTTGACCGTAAATGCGGCCGCTTCATTTGAGTGAGTTGAGTTTAAACGCGACGACAGATGCTAAGAGTCTCCAGCTAATTTAGCACAGATTAGCTCGTTTAGCCCTCGAAGATTCAGCTAAAACTCCCAGATTAAACTCTGCCCTTTGTGTAGACACATGTACACGAAGATTCGTCTCATTTTCTTAAAAAACCCCACACCGACTGGCAGACAGTACTTCCTTTCCACGCAGGACAAATCCACGACTTTAAAGTTCAGACTCTTCTTCTTCTCAGGGGAATAGCAGCTGTAACGTTAGTCCATCTGACAAATTATTTAAAATAAACTCATGAAGACGCTCAACGAATTGTAAACACGTCTGTCTGGTTGCGTCGTTTTTAGATGAATAGGTTGTTTTGACGAGGTTTTGGACTCTTTGGTTCTGCTCTTGTCCGCCGGGTTCCTACTTTCAAATTCTGCTCAGATGCCAGCACAGGCAGTTGCGCGTTACGTCACTGGCAGCGTCATCATAATCGGTACACCGTCGTCACCGTGGTTATTGTATCGCCCACGATAGATAGATAGATAGATAGATAGATAGATAGATAGATAGATAGATAGATAGATAGATAGATAGATAGATAGATAGATAGATAGATAGATAGATAGATAGATAGATAGATAGATAGATAGATAGATAGATAGATAGATAGATAGATAGATAGATAGATCTGCTGCTTGGTTTACATTTACTTCCTGGCATAGGCTACTATGTGAAGTACTGGACTTTGATCTTACAGGGTAAGGAAAAGCAAACTCAAGAAGTAAAGTACAATTGGATTGGGCGAGCAGAGTGCCCTACAAAGATGAAAAGCAAATCATGACTCCAATAGGCTAAAGCTTTTCATATCTACCAATCCGTTGTCAGGAAACTAGTTTAAAGGGAAAGTATCCCAATTTAAAATCATTCCATCATTTACTCAGCCTTATGTCATTCCAAACATGTGTGACTTTTTTCTGCACAACTCAAAAAAGACATGTAACGTTGGTCCCCATTGACTTCCATCGATGGACACAAAACCACTTTTTTTGAAGTGACACTTATCCAAATATCTTCTTCTGTGTTCCACAGAAGTCATTCACAAATTTTGAATGACACGAGGGTGCACAAACACAAAAGACGCCATTCCACAAACTTTTGGTACATTCAGTGCAAAATATAATTTAAACACAGGACGAGACTGACATACATATATTACAGCTATATACAAATATGGATACATCATGGAAAACATGCAGGTTCACATTTTCACCAACTGTAGTCAAGTGATGGCTCTTTCATCAGCATTTTACTCGATCAGTGACCATAAAGTTTAAACAACAGCACAGATGGATTTTGAAAAGCATGGAAGTGACATTTCTTTATTTTTGTCCCCCACCCCTGAATAACAGCAATTTCTCATGCAAATAAAGCTAATCTGGACTCCTGTTGTTTTACTAATTCCAGCATGCAATATCAAGATATGACACAACGCCATCTAAGGGCCAAACCAAGGTACTGCTTTTTTGACCCGGCATGCATTATTTTATCCAAAGATCAATTACATAGAGAAAGTAGCTGTTTTGAGACGAATCCGAATCGAAATCCATGATCTGGGTTTTGCCAGAAGAGTATTTGCGTGGTGTGAATGCGTGAGTTTGTATATTGCTGGGTGTGTTTGTGTTGAAAGGTGGACCACATACAAGTAACAAAGAGAAGTAAAGTGTATGTCTGTAAACCAGGTGTTCAACTTGTCACCCAAAAAGTGAGGAACTTTTTTTTAAAGTTAGGTTAATGTAATATTAACCAAAGCTTCAATCTGTGATTCTTTAAATTAGCAATTCCTGAAGACAGATGTTATGAAGAGCAATTTCTAAAACACTTCATACCACTTGTGCACATGTTACAATTTGTCTCTCTGGCCTACACATGCTGAAACAGTTACGTAATCCATTCTTTTCCTTTGTTTCTCTTTCCTTAGCAGAAGAAACTCAAGCCAGCAGTGGTTTTAACTACTGCAGCCCTGGTTAAGGCTGTGGACTGCACACTAATATAATTTCAAGGCCACTGTTTGTATCTGTCACCACAACATTCTGTCTATTATTAAAGCTTAGTCTTATTCTACCTTTCCTAATAAACATATATTTGCTGAACTTTCACACTGCACATGGTGATCAGTGTTTCTATACATTCATTGTTGTTTTAGGTAACATTTGTGAGTTGCATAAAAGAAGTAAATTGAGATGTGTGTGTGTGTGCTACAAAGTACTGTGTGTGTTTGTATTTGTATTCTGTTTAGTAGACAGACACCAAAAAGTTGTCCTACCAAAGTGAATTACAATACATTTACAGTCACTCTAGAGCTGGGGAAAATGCCTTGCTTAAAGCAGTGGTTCTCAAACTTTTTGTTGTAAGCCCCCCCCCCCCCAATTAAAGACTTATAATCTTAAACAAAAAAAATGTCTTTTTTTATTTTTCTGATGTTTGATTGCACAAAATTTATGATAAATTTCTATATTTCATAAAATGCCACAAAATCCGTGGCCCCCCTGGATCCATCTTGAGGCCCCCCAGGGGGCCACGGCCCACAGTTTGAGAACCACTGGCTTAAAGGGATAGTTTGCGTTTCATCATTTACTCAATGTCATGTCATTTCAAACCTGTATGACTTTCTTTCTTTTGCAGAATTTTAAAGAATGTTGGTAACCAAACATCACTGGCCTCCATCGACACCCATTGTATGGACGCTTAACCACTGAGACATTTCTCGAAAAAGAACCATATACAGGTTTTCAACGGCATGAGGGTGAATAAACGATGACAAAAAGATTTGTTTCGGGTGAAACATCCCTTTAAGGGCACATTGTTGATGTGTTGATCTGTATGTTGGTGGCCCTTGCCAGGATTTGAACCCAGGGCCTTTGGATTTGCAGCCCAGATCTTTATTCACTACGCTACCATTACAACATTTGGTGCAAAGATCACTGTAGGAGAGTGTGCATGCTGTTTGTACGTATTCATGTGTTTCATTCACTTACAGTATGAAATTGAGTTGATGTGGTTTCAGAGCTGCAGCCAAGATCAATATAACAACCCAGAACCTAACCAATAGCCAAAGCCTAAATCAGACCTTTCGAAACCAAAACCCCTAGTAGAAATAATTCCCAGCAACCAGCAAATGGAGGCACAAAAAAGTCCTTATTGACTATAAAACTGACCATGATAAAGAACTGCAGCAATAACTATTATAGATGTTTCCCTTAAAACCCTGGAGACATGAAACTGGCTAAGCTCGAGTGACTAGATTACTGTAATATAACATCTTTGGACTTTTAGGAAAGCTACTCTGGCTGTAACCATAGAAAAAAGACCACAGAGTCCTACAACCCAAATGCACTGATTTTGACCAGATCTTAGACCATATCTAACACTAAAACTAGATGATCAAGACTCCAGCTCTGATTTCTGTGACTGCAGGTTTGCAAGTCTTTGTGAGGATTAGAATACAGTTATCACAGTTGGCATTCAGTAAGTTCAAACAGTATAAGGATCAGGAGTTGGCACTTGTCCAGTAGGTCATTTGATGGCATATATTCCAGATCTTTAGACAAAACGTTAATGGAAGTGTCTGGTGAGTGACGCCATAGTGAAACATGAAGGATGAGGAAAAGTCGAAGAGAGCTGGAGGAACAGGGCTGCATGGTGAGCCAGGCTTCGGTGAACTGGAAAAAATTCAACAGCACTTTGGCTATGATGAGAGCTCACTCCAGACCAAAGGTACTGGTCTCCTCCACAGCTGTGAGCATCTTCTCATAAAGTATGGAGAAGGACGGGTAGGGAGGGAGATCCAGGCGGTTAAAGCAGGTGTGAGCCCTATACACACACAAATATGTGCACAAATGTACATACATTTTCAGTACAAAATAAAATAGCTTTATTTGATTTGAATTAGCTGGTATTGGATATTATATACAGTAAATGCCACAGAAAGACATTGCACACAAGAAGAGCTAATGTCAGAAATACCGTGGGAGGGAGGTGACCTTGCCCCATTTCTCCACACAGAATCGACGTGGGCCGTTACTGCCCCGCAGGGAGGCAAACCCCTCATAGGGAATGCTGGATGTGCCTGTAACAAACTGGAGAAAAGCACAAGTTGACTTGGTTAATACCATTGACCGTTGGAGGAGAATTTAGATTACAGTTTTATTGTTCATGTACTCTTTATGAGCTCACAAAGCAAAGCAAAATTCACTGTCACAGTCATAGTGTTGTGGGTGGTTGTTGTCCTGAATTGCTGTTGTCTTTTAGCCCACGGTCACCCACACAGTTATATGCAAGCACCACTAAAATATTCAAAATATAAATTTCATTTGTATTTCATGTACAGTATATAAACGGATATAAATGCATATTAAATCCCTTGTGTTTGTTGTGTGATCTGATTGTACCTGAAGAAGCCGTAGTCTTTGTTCATTATTAAAACGCTCCACTGCAGCCCAAAACCATCGAATCACTATGTGGTTGTCATGGTAACCTTATGAGACATAGATGAGAAGTGATGTAGAAATGGTCAAAAGGGATGATGATATCTTGTTGTAATGTTTTTGCATTCCTTCTTTTAAATCATTCTTCTTTTAAGCCCCAGGTGTAGTTTTACATGCATAGCCTTGCAAAGTATACTTCATTTGACTCATACATGTATGTACACAGGCGCTCAAAGGATGTGCATTGTGAAACATTGCAATACCTCTCCTGGCCTACAGGGGTCCGTAAGGAACAGTTAAGCAGATCTTACGGTTGACACCTTGTTGATAAACTAATTACTGCAAAAATGTAATATGCGTGTGTACACCAATGTGTACATTACGCAGGTAATATTCTGATGACAAAATGTGCAACGTACGCTGACCCTCACGTACGCATAAAAAGTGAAGCATACTTTGAGCTTTTTGTGAAATAAGACTTGAATCGGACGAAGTAAAAGTACCTCCTCTGTATTCCGTATTGTTTCTCCAGTCTGACAGGTCAATCTCTGCTGTTCCAGCAATAACCAGCTCCAGCTCTCGTGCGTCAAACACTGAGACGAGTCGGACGTCCACCACCTGCACAGTAATATGGGTTGTAGATCATCCAGAGATAAACAGAGTTATCAAATCATAGGTCCATTTGGCATCATACCTCGTAGAACCCTCGCACAAGACTCTCTGTTTGCTGGGCCACACCCCTCTCAATCCTCCACTTCACCATGCGTTCAATATACTCCTTTTTGTTCTTGTCTGACACAGGGATGCCAGACCCACCTGGCTTTAGTTCACGCTCTGTAATCTGACATAAGGAGAGACACAAATTTATTATATAGAATTTAATGATAAGGCATTATTGTAGATTTTCTGAAGAAAATGTGAAATATTCTGATGCTATCACACACACATGCAGTATAAGTGATTCAGACCTGTCCAAACACTTCCTCGTTGACTGTAAAGGTGAGGTCCAACATATCCTCAATGTCATTGTCCTTCATCCACTGCAGACTTTGGTGGAACTCCTCATCCAGAAACTCCAGGTCGCTGAGATCACATGGGCTGCAAAGAAGACAAAATCCTTGTGACTACTAAAATGAATAAAAATACCTTATAACATGGCAACATGTAAAAACTTGTCCAGCCGCTCTTGGGACTGTAGCCCATGAGAAACGTTTGATAGCAATGACTTTAGACTAGTTCAGTCAAGAAACAGAAAGCTGATGTAAACACATAAGCCTCTGGAGGCATAAACATAAATCATCTGAACTTTCAGTATAAAGACTCACATGCGAAGAAGACCTTTGTAGAATGGCCGGGTGAAGAACGCATCCAACAGGTACTGATGAATTAAAGCAAGACCCAGAATGCGTCCACTGAACCGGAACCTAAGGAACACAAGATTGTAGTAAAAAAAATGTAAATTTAATTTGCAAAATCATTTCAGCCGGAAATCATTTCTATTGGTTCATTTCATTAATATTAATTTCTATTGGTTTCTTACCACTCATGATGGTTGTCTACAAAGGCTGACATGGGGCTGATCTGCACAGTGTAAGTGTCATTAGCGGAGTATTCAAACAGTCCATAGTATGGATTGAAAAGTTCACGAGAAACCAAGAAAAAGAACTCTCTGGATGGACCACTATAATCCAACCTGAAAACAATGAAATACATAAATGTATAATTTACAGTATTGGCAATGGCAGATCAATGCACACACATTACTCTGTACACCAAATGTCAACATTACTTGTGGTTGGTTACACAAAATGTAAAATGTATTAAAATCACAGAACTAAAGGAAAATCATCATTTACATAGATAAAGAAGACACAAGGATGAAACGTGTTTACATCAAGCTTGAATAACTGGACAATTGAAAGCACTGGCATCATATTTCCTTTCAGGAGAAAATGAAGTATACCAACCCTTCTTCTCCAACAAAGCTGACTTAAAGCTTGCTCCTCTGAAGGTCTTTGCGGGAATAGCACATAATCTGGTTGAAAGCATCTTCCAGCAGATGATCTCTTCTAATGATCAACCTGAACATTAAAGGAAAACCACATACTGCAGCTAAGAATCCAATAAGGCTCATATAAATGTATCCCAATCAAAATGGTTACATATCTTATACATGTTTTTATTTTATCCATCTTTGTTTAAAGCTGCAATACGTATCTTTTGCCTCTATATCGCCATCTCAGGGTAAAACACAAAATTACAGGTTACTTTACATACAGTAATTTATGTGTAAAAAAGTCAAGCAATGTAAAAGTGATACTTTACGCAAAATCCAACCCAACAGCTGCACTCATAAATCATCATCGTAAGCTTACAGATGTGAATTATGCAACATTTCAGATTCTTTTTAAACAAAACTCACTTCACTTTTCCCGGCCCCTGCCCATAGCCCTTGGTCTCCAGTTTACGGTAAAAGTTTCTTAATTTAGCCTCAAAATCACGCTTGTAGGGTGCAGGGGCTCGAGCATTCGCTCTTGGAGTTCCTGCGTGCAAAAGAAGATGATATCACTAGTAAATGTACACTTACTGTATTTGCACTTGCCAAATCTGTTCTAACACTCAGGTGCATAATATCCTTTTTAGAATAATTGTTTTAAAACACATGCATGATCAGGTAAACACAGCTTAGTCAACTTTCATTAGCCAATCAAAAAAGTCTTGTCATAGATGACACTAGACAGGAAATGACAGGTAAAGGAGAAAGGTAGGAATAATTAGGATGTCAGTCGGGGTCATGTGACCTCTCACCAGGGGAGTTCTGTGGGGAGGCATGAGAGTAGCTGGAGAGCAGTAAGGCATTGGGTGGCACATACGACATCACTTCCTCTTCAAACAGGCTGCAAGGAGAGAGGGCTGTGTAACAGCTGTGTGTATTTTAACTTCAGTTACGTGTACAGAATCAGGTCAACCTAAAACACACATACTGCTCAACTGCATATTTTTTGTTTGATTCCTCTCTAGGCGGTGGGTCTTACATCTCTTAAAGGGATAGTTCACCTAAAAATAAATATAAATTCTGTCTTTGTTTACTCACCTTTGAGTTGTTCCAAACCTGTATACATTTCTTTGTTTGGTTGAGAAAGATGTTTGGAAGAATGCTTGTAACCAAACAGTTCTTGGAAACCATTGAATTACCAAAATTATTTTTGTTCATTTTTGAAAACAAAAGAAGATATTTTGAAGAATGTAGGACAGCAAACAGTTCTGGGGCACTTTTGACTATTTTCATTTTTCCTACTGTGGTTGTCAATGGGGTTCAAGAACTGTTTGGTTACATTTGTCCAAATATCGTTTTTTGTGTTCAACCAAACTAAGAAATGTATACAGGTTTGGAACAACTGTGAGTAATTCATTTCATTTTTGGGTGAATTATCCCTTTAATATATATTATCAATAAAAAACAACACATTTTAGGGGTTTTAAATTATTTTAGTCCTTTTTGGAGACATATTTTACTGTATTTTTTATTTCAATTTTTTAAGTTTTCGTTAATGATAATAACTTATATACACACCCAATTATTGCATGCGTGACATCTCAGGCGAAAGGAAACAGGCAGGTACGGTTAGCTATGATTAAACAGGATGCAAAAGCCACACACAAACACTAACCTGAGTAACATAACTAGGTCTGCATCGCTGGACAAGCGGGCCAACCCAGAAGCTCCCTCATTTCGGATGAACTGAACCTTCTCTCTATAAACAAACATATGCATGGAAACATCTAAATATTATACATGCAGAACAAAATGTGAAAATCAGGGCTGTGCAAAATTCAGAATTTCAGAATTTAATTCAATGAAATGAATTAATTTGAATTTGAATTTGAATTGACTCCACCCTACAGGATGCTGAATTGAATTTGAATTTGAATTGCAGGAAGTGGAATTTAATTCATTGCAATTCAGAGAAATCCCTTCTTATCACATATCAGTGAGAATGTGATACTTTCAATATACAGTACAGACACTAATATTAAGCATAAATTCCGTTAATGTTGAATAATTAGCAATATCTTCATTTCAAAGTAATCAAATGAAACAATGTTTTTTTAAATGCAATTATCATTTATTAAAGTACTTTACAGGGTTACGTTGTTGCATCTAATGGTCAACAGTTCCTCAAATGTTTGGTCAACCATTTTGAAGACTTGGATACAGCAAGTTATTCTGGGAAATGAAGTGCTATTCTATCATTTTCCACAATTTGAAAGTTATTACAATTTTAATGATAAGTATTGTGTATATAAAGTCCATACAATAATATCTGTATGAAATTCAGATTGTAATAATATATACTGTAAAGCGTCATTGTTAAATACGCCTTAATTATGTATCATGAATTTCTTTAAATTTTATGGAATTCCAATTCTACTTCCTGCAATTTTAATTTTAATTGCAATTCAGCTTCCTGTTTGCAATCTCAATTCAAATTCAAATTACAAATTGGAATTTAGGGATCATTCTCAATTCAATTCTGAATTTTGTACAACCCTGGTGGAAATAGTATTTTAGTTGTGTTTTGAATGGCAAACACTGCATATAGATTGATTAACTTGCATTATTAGTATAAATACATATTTTAGTTGTAGTATGAAAACATAAAACTTGTCAGTAAAACACACCTGAGAGAGTGATTTCTGACAAGCTCTGGTTGTCTCTCTTGCAGAATCTCAAAAATGTTGGGTTGTCGTAGAAACGCAACAATCTTCTCATTATAGGCTATAAAAACACAGCATATTTTAATGTGGATACATCTGGTAATACGTCTGCATGTACACATTGTGTAGTTTCGAGAGTACACACTCACCAACAGGGACCAGGTCTTGGTACTGACTGCTTCTGGATGACCGGCCCTGGACAGGTGGACTTGGGGAGCGTGAATCATCAGCTACCTGAAACATCAGAGGGTTATGATTCTTAGAGGACAACAGTTTAAAAACATAAACAGCATTATATATATATATATATATACATAGTTCTAATTAGGGCTGTCAAACGATTAATCGCAATTAATCGCATCCAGAATAAAAGTTTGTGTTTACAGCATATATATCTGTGTACAGTGCATATTAATTTTGTATTTATAAACACAAAACGTACACATACTTGTCTATATATTTAGGAAATATTTAAATGTATTAATTTATATTTACCAATAATTTAAATTCTAAATAAACGTTTATTAATTGTTATATTTTATATTTTTCTAAAATAAATGCATTTATGTGTATGTGTTCTTAAATACAAAATTAATTGGCACAGTATACCGACATAAATTACGTAAACACAAACTTTTATTCTGGATGCGATTAATCACGATTAATTGTTTGACAGCCCTAGTTCTAATAGATCAGTTCTTACATCTCCTGCGCTGTGGCTGCGCTGGCGGGACAGGTGCTGTCTGTAAGCCAACAGGCCGCTGGACCGAGAGTTCTGTAAGGGCAGTCGTGGGTCAATAAATGTTGTGGCACGACAGTTGTGGTCCACGTAGAAAGCCTGGAGAACAAACATAAAGACAGGAACAATCTGAACTACTCAAGCATCTGTTTGTCGTCTCTTTATTGTTGGAGGCACTATTAAGGTGTTAAGAAGACAAAGATCATGAAGATTAAGGGCCCGTTCACACTTGCATTAATGTATATAGTGACACGTTTTAACTATGACCATAGACTTGTTTTGTTATAGTCTCACACCCTGAGAATTGCATTTTTAGAATTAAACTTTTCAAGAAGCATAAACAGCTCCATGACAGAACAGGTGTACCGTTCCGGAGAGAGAAAAACAAACATTCACACACATAAATACACACCTTGCCAGTGTGGTCATGTTTCATCTCCCAGCCCCGTGGCAGCTCCAGCTGCTTGTTGGAAAACAGATTGAGGAAGTTGACAAGGTCTCGGTTGTGTTGGTAACGCTCGAAGTGCTGCGCGTCCCGCCGAACTTTACTGATCATGTGCTTTAGACATGTGTTACTTGTGAACATACGATAGGCACTCTGTCGGGAAACAAAGTGATCAGAAGTTTTTATATTTATGCATGTGGCAAACGCTTTTATTCAAAGCAACTTGCAACGTTTTACATTTTCATCAATATGTGTGTTCCCTGGAAATCCCAATTTATGCATTTCTAACACAATGCTTTACCAATTGAGCTACTTAATGTTTCTACATATTTACATTTAGTCACTTAGTAGATGCTTTTATCCAAAGTGACTTACAGAGAGTTCAGGGAGCAATGCTTTACAAATAAAATTAAAAAATATATACTCCATATCTGTGCTTTGTTTTTACTATTAGCCATGAAGTAGCCATAAAATAAATGAAATAATATTCAGTATCAGTTGTGAAAGCACTAATATTTGTGTCTTGAGTGTGCTTTGGCTCACAGAATTCGAATGCAGAACAGAGAAAAAGTCAGAGCTGGAGAGGAACTTTGCACCGGGTGACTGAAGCAATAATGCCAGACGAGAACGTGAGCTGGCATGACCTGTGATGCTGTCTCTCCGATATTCTACATGAGAAGACAGACACACCGAAACAAACAAAACACTAAACAAACATGTTTCATAGTGTAATCTGGTGTAATCTAAACTTCCTCAGTTGCCCTTTTATGTTCCTCTTAGCATTGTGTTCATCCACCCTCCCAAACACAATCATCTATAAATAAGTCAGCTTGGTTATCATTAGGGGATGTCTCCACCGAGGCGTTTCTGCCGGCTTGCGGCGTGTTTTTTCAATTGTTTCCAATGAAACGGGAGCAGCTGGCTTTTTTTTCGCATGCCGGTGCTCTGCGTTTTTCCCACGCACAGCGCCACCTTTCGACTGGGTGCCCAGAGTTGAAAAATGGTCAAAAATGGCTAAGCTCCTGCCGTTTTCAGCTGCGTAAAAACACCTCGGTGGACACAGCCCCTTAGTAAACCATCCAGGCCAGATCAAATATTTCCAAGAACAAATATTAACAGTAATATTTTCTGCTATTTCATTTAATTGAATGTCAACAATTTGCTCATTAATGTCCATTTTGTAGCTCTCCATAGAATTTTGTAAGAAACATCTAAAACAAAATTCATATTTAAATAAAAGATAAATGTGATCTCAGTTGAGTCTCTGGAGTTTTAAAAAGGCAAAGTTTGTGCAATAAAACTTTCCTCTGAATTACCTGAGATGGAGTGGGGCAACATGTCTGTATCATCAGAAGGCGGTTCATCTGCTCTCTGCTCCTCAGTTCTTTCACTGGTCATCGTTCTACGGATGCTCTGATACCTGTCAGGAAGAAAATACATCAAGAAGATATTGATCGATTGTAGGATCTGAATTTCTTAAAAGCAACCTTTTTGTGTGTGTGTATTTTCAAAAAATTATGAAATTCTTACTTGAGAGAACCGACATACATTTTGTGTTGTTTTTAATTTCTTATTTCCTTATCCTTATTCTTCATTTTTTTCTATGTTTATTATAGATTACGTTCATTTCTATCTAGTTATTATATTCTACAGTCCTATTTTCTTTTTATCTTCTCAAAACTACACATTGAAATATTTGAGAAAAATATCTGAGCAAGAGTATTGATTATTGATTCTGATTGTTTGTTCTCCGAGTCAAAAGTATAATTTCCAGTTTAGTAATCTGAAAAAGTATTTGGGATGTCTTTAAATTCTGACCTGCGGTTGAGTTGTTCCATCTGCAGTATGGAGCTGGAGCGAGTCAGACCTTGAGGAGCAGGTGGA
This sequence comes from Triplophysa rosa, assembly GCF_024868665.1. Classification (NCBI taxonomy): domain Eukaryota; kingdom Metazoa; phylum Chordata; class Actinopteri; order Cypriniformes; family Nemacheilidae; genus Triplophysa; species Triplophysa rosa. The sequence goes on from NC_079895.1 coordinate 14,082,851, forward strand.
CCGGTTGGTCTCTGCCAGGTGGTGGTACGATTCACATGATCCACAAAGAAGATACGGCCATGACTGTCGATACGAGCCTCCCAGTCTGTGACAATAGGAGAGGGAAATGAGCATGAATAGAAGGGTGTGATAATGCTTGACTGAGTTTACAATACTACATGTAAACACAAAAAAAGACTTTCAAATGTTGTTTGTTTTACTTAATTAAATAAGTTTAATATAACACATTTGTATTGGTTTCTTGTGTAAAGCAATTTCAATATGTACTACTAACATAAATAGGCAACTTTTTGACATAACACAATCCTTTTGTGTTGGGACAATATGAATCATTTTCATTAACTTATTGAAACTATCGGAGTTCTGAGTTCCCAGCATGCATTGCTTTCATGACTGGATTTACATAGTAAATGTTTAAATTAAGTGTTACGGTGTTTTTGTGCAGGATAAAAGATAAGGACACTTGTTAGTTTTTTTTGTTCTGTAATGTTGAAATTCAGAAGGTTTTCTGTTGTCTGTGAGTTTTTGGGGGTTACCATAGTGGTGAAGAGTGAAGATTTTACTTAGGTTGGGAACAAGCACATTTTCCCCATTTTTGCATGTATGCAGCTTTACTCATTGAGTAAAAACTCTGCAAATGCTCATGCAGTAAACTCTCTGGTGTTCCCTGATAGCACCATACATTACATGTGGTGAAAAATAAAAAATGACACATTGAAGATTTTCAATGAACAAAGAAAGTTGATTGGCTCAACACAAATGAATTACGTTCAGTTATAACAAAGTCCGTTTAGGGAAGTCGTGCCACCCGGCAACCATGTTTTCAACGCGCCTCCAGGCAGTTATTACTTAATGCAAACAAGAGTGAATGGAGAATACTGATATTTCCACAATAGCCGGCTAAAATCCCAATTATGATATATTTAAAAACAACATTTAAAAATGATGTATCTGTACCATAACGTTTGTTTCCTATGATTCCTATGATATTTTTCATGTTGCTTTAGATACTACGCATGCGCAAAGCTTTGCTAGGGTGGCCATATTAAGCGTTGCTTTCCTCCCCATTCATTTCAATGGCAGTGATGCATCTTGTTAACATTGATATCTTTGGTTATAATTAAACAAAATAAGTTGAATGAACGTAAGATTACTTGTTCGCACATTTCACCCAGTTTAAGTTCGGATAAATGAATTTAGTTGTGTGGAAATGGGTGTCATAATAAAATTAAGTTAATCCAACAACTTTGTTTTGAGTGTATGACACAATCATATAGACAAACATGGAAGTAAGGTTTTCACCTATTTCATTTAAACATTTAAGGCAGCTTTTCAACTAAAAATGTTAAGTTAAATTATATTGGCTTTACAAGTCATTTGAATTTAAATGATAAAAATCAGTTTAATATAATTCAAGTGACTTGTGAAGCCAGTTTGATTTAATTAAAAAATATGAGGCAGCTTTTAAAGTAGTGTTCAAGCTGACATTTTTACATTGACACAAACAAAACAACACAAAAGCACATGTAGATGTACAGAAACACATACACACACTCACTGGGAGGTAGGGGCTCGTCCACACGCTGGTACCGGTGGATGTCTTGTCTCACGGATGGAAGAGATTGAACAAGCTGATCTCCATTTATCTGAGGGACACCTGCACAATAATTAAAACACCAACAGGATGCCAGTCTAACACTTATATATATATATATATTTATTATATAATATAAAATATTTTTACATTTATTGACAGCTGTGTTAGTTTATAGGTTATGTCCTTTTTCTGCCTCTAGCGTCACTAAACTCACTGTTTTCTGAACTCTCCAACCATCTGTCATTGGCTGGATAAACATATCTGCCATTGGTCCTGCCCCAAACACCATTGATTGAGTCAATGGTGAGTCAAACTAAAAGTTTTTCCTTTAAGTAAAGAAAGTATAGAAAATGGATCATTAGGCAAAGGCCAGACCATTCTACCTGATTCTGTCTCTGAAACGAAGGTCTCAGAATCCACAGATTCTCCGTCCACTGAGTGAATTAACTCCTCCTCCTCATCCTCCTGTGACACACCTGCTGTCGCCTCCAGGCTCCACCTCCTAGACATTGTGTCCTCAGTCACATCTTCACATTCTTCCTCCTCATTGGCTGATAGTGGTGGTGGCACACCCCCATCTACCTCATTGGTTTGAGGAGTCTCCTCAACAGTCTCAGCGACCTCATACATTGTGGGTGGGTCATCTGAAAGATCTTCTCCTCCAGGATCAATGGCTGCCTCTGTACCCTGTTCTGCCTCCTGCAATGTTCAAGATTGCAAAACAATCGTAACAAACTTACTATTATCATCTTTCCATACAGCTTCTTTTCAGCAACTGACCTGAGAAGCAGACGCTGGGACCGTGCAGCTGTCTGATGCCATTGAGGAGATATCGACTTCGGTTGCCAGCTCCTCACTGGGTGCCAGTCCCTCTTCCTCATCCTCTACCCCCGCTTCCTCCCCCTTATGCCTCTGCAGCAAGCTGGCTGTTTCCACCTCAGGTGCCACTGAACTTGGCATTACCTCCATCTCAGGGCCCACCTCAGTTTCTATATGTTCAGACTCCACCCTAGTTTCTTGAGGTTCCTCTACAGTGCCTTCGGGCATAGGTTTTTTTATTTTCCCTGGTGGTTTTGAGAGGATTTGTTGAGTTTTCGAAGCGCCATTAAATGTAACCTCTGTAGTTCCGGACCTCTCCTCATCTTCATCTGAATCGATGTGTAGCATTGCTCTAAGGCGAGTGTGTGTGGGGAAGCTGGAACGCAGTTTGGGGGAAGCTGCCCCGAAAGGTCTATCTCCTGGGCCTTTAGGGGCTTCAATAGCATCTAGCTGCTCGCTGAAAGAACCCTGAAGCAGGTCAGGAGAAGAAGGGCCATCATTGTCCAGAGTTGCACCGTAGATCTCTGTGTCTGGAGAGGGTAAGCTGCTACCTTCACCATTTCTGTGAGAAGCCTGGGAGCCTGTTGGGGAAGGGCCTGCTGACCGGATGGGGAGAGGATGGGGCAGGTCTTCATCATCTGAAGGGGTTCCAGGAGCTCCATTGAAGGCAGCTGCTCCAAGAATCGTCTCAGGGGAAACGTCTATGTGATGTGAAGTTGATTCAAGTCAATTTGTTTTTGTTATTTGAAACCACAATCAACTTAATATTTATAAAAGTTCAATGTATGTCAATACAGCCGCAGACAAAAATAAGAGCCCACTCCAGTTTTGCCTTTAATCAGCATTTCTACATGCGTTATGGCCATTTGAGTCTAGTGAATTCTAACAACAAAACACCTCAGGAATGACATAAAGTCACCCAAAAGACTGAGAAAGATGCTAACTTAAAACACACATGATTAAGCATATTTAATTATTAATATTTACATTTACATTTAGTCATTTAGCAGATGCTTTTATCCAAAGCAACTGGAACAATAGAAGCAATACTATTCCTACAATGCAAAATCTCAAAAGTTGACCATATATAAAATGATATTAAAAATTGTTAAAGCTCTGTAGTAGCTATTGGTTGTAGTAGTGTTTAGGTTTGTATGTGTGAGTGTCATCTCACCATCTTGGCCTATAGATGTTACATCCACTTTGAAGTGCATTTGGCCGCTCACATGATCAGTGGGCAACCGTCGACACAGAGAGAAGCTCAGTGATTGGTTCCTATAGTCATATACACACAAGTATAATAATGCAAAGCTGTTCATGTGATCGTCATTAAAAACTATGAATTTATTATTACATTATGCTAATAGTAACATATACTGTTCCATCTAAGAGAATAAAGAACAAAAGTTTGCTTTACAAATCACACACTGATACTGTTTAAAGGGGGGGACACAGTGTTTCATGCATTCTGACTTCTTTACAATGTTAAACCTGCTGGCTTCTCATGCTTGACATGGTCAACTTGTCAAAAAACGAGTTGGACGTATGAAAGTTCAGCTGTGTTTGTTTGTTCACTGCATTCTGGTTAGGAATGTTATATAAATGGTGGATATAACGCTGGATTTGGAGATCGTTTGAAACTGATAGATGGAGCGATCCCAGCGCTATAAGATGCCAGACATGAACCCCACACGGTAAGTGAAACTGAGTCATATGTCTGTGTTTTGTTGGCAATGGGTGCGCACGTGCATAAGTTATGCATTAATTTATAGTGAATCAACAGTTATGTAGGGATAATACGATGATGTAGTGTGTGATAGTGATTTATTTTCACCAACCCATCCCCTCCATCATAGTAATGATGATAGACGAGTGTTGCTTTTTCAAATACACGTTATAAATGACTCAATCTCGTAGTGATTTTAGATCAAGCAGTACTTCCTACTGATCAAACAGCCGTAGTTCACAGAAGAGCTGTACATAAAACATCGAATCGATTTCAGAATTTATTTAGACATGTATAATTAGCGTGAATCGCGATATATATCGCCCAGTCCTATTGTAAAGCTGTATCTGTCTTTTATAAATGTGATCAAACTAGTAGGGGGTCGACTGATTATCGCCCTGGCTGATTATTGACGTCGATATTAAGCATTTTTATGATTATCGACATCGGTCATTTTCAAAGCCCATATCCCGGATAAATGAATTTATTTGTGAAATGAGTTATTTGGCTCTAATGCAGCCTCCTCTGTTGTAACACGCCACTCTCTGGCCCAGAGCAATGCCCGCCCACTGCCCATCTGATTTGGTGAAAGTCACGAGTCCGGCCAATCAACGCGGAAGGCTGAAGACACTGAAAGGATTGAACTCTCGCACTGAAAGTATTTGCTAGCTCGAGCTTCTACAGTGATCGCACATCAGTTGACAGAATAGGCATTTGCACATTATTTCAATTCACAAATACAAACCGTTTTAAAGCATCAAGTACTCGTGTGCTCAAAAAGACAATTTTCAGTCAGTGCACTCAGGAATTGCACGCGCACACGGGACACAGCCGCCACTCAAACTGCTCTCAACAAGAGTCAGATTGTAACGTGGAGACTACAGCGTGAGACACGCAGATCCACATGCAGAGCTTTATTTAAAGATGTGGTCACAAACAGGCATAGATCAATAATCGGCAAACAGTATCCAAGGCAGGGTCAGGCAAACGGGTAATCCAAAATACACAGACGAGAATCAAAGGTCCAGAAGACAGGCAAGGCAAAACTAGACTTAGACTAGGAAAATAAACAATGGCTAACAAACAGGCTCCGTAGTGTAGCTGCGTGAAGACGGCGATGCTGCTAACAATACTCGGCAGTCTGTAATGGTTTGAGTGTGGCTTATGTAGTGTGTGTGATTGGTTTCAGGTGATCTTGTGATTAGTACAATGGAGCATGGGAAATGTAGTCCAGGGTGACATATAACAGTTTGTGTAGTGTGAGAGTCTGTAACAGTTCACAGCCCTGGTTACTGCGGATTTTATTAGGCTGTAGTTCCACTACCATCTTCTGGGGGCTCTACAGTGCTATCTTCTCTAGTTTATAAGCGAGTAAAGGAGTAGAGGAAGTGATGGCTTTGTTAGGAAGAAGCATGGTCTGTTTACATGCTACCTACAAACATATAGAGTCCGGATTGAGAAACTTTTTCTTGTTTCAAGCTCAATCTATGTAAGTGTCTTTCTATGCTTGGTGTGGTTTTGTATTTCATACAGTTGTCTTGATGTATGAATTGTATTTCTGATGTTGATCTGGGGGGCGTGTTTGTTAGCATGTTAACAGTCTGTTTATGTATTTACTTTAGAAGGACTCTTTGGTGTAGGCAGTTGTTCCCTACTGCTAATATACCATAAGGCAAGGATATTGATTAAAGGGGCAATGCTGAGGTTAATACGGCACCTTCTATCATGAACCATTGAACTGTTTGGAGCACTTGGTGGAAACTGATGTTTGAACACGACATTGAGAATAATTGGACAGGATATCATCACTATCTTCATTTTCCTCTTCATTCACGATAAGTACAGCGTTATGAGGACACAAAAGAACGTTTTGGACATTGTTCATTGGACTTTGAGTCGATAATGTTACCATCACTGTTTTATTGCTTCATCTCATGTAATAATGTATCTATCTCATGTCTTTGCTTCATATGATTAATAATAATCTGATAATAGAAAATTATGGTTGGTGGATCCCTCCCTCATAAATATATGTAATGTCACTTTTCTTGATATATAGAGAAAAGCATATTACAAGTCAATGTAATCAGAAAGGGCGACCTCTGTTAGCAATCTGACGGAAGGCCGCGGACTGGATTTGTGACAAAGCCCCCCCCCTAAGGGCGGATCCCAGATGCCCTTTCATGACAGTCCCGGAGGGCAGTGGGGCGGAGGCGGAACAGGGGGCAGGATGGAGGGCCAAGCCCGTGTAGGGGAACAAGGTTAAGGCCGCGGTGCAGAGGCAGACATGGGCCGTGGTGCAGAGGCGGATCTGGAAGCATGGGCGTGGCAGGCAGGGCCGGAAGCCTGGGAGTGGCAGGCAGGGCCAGAAGCCTCGCTGTGGCAGGCAGGGCCGGAAGCCAGGGAGGCGCAGGCTGGTCTAGAGGCCAGGGTGAAACCGGCATAGCAGGAAACCAGGACAGATTCGGCAGTATGGGTGGAAGTGAGGACCACCACGACAGAGCAGGCATAGCAGAAGACCACCAGATCCCAACAGCAGACCACCACGGCTGAACAGAGACCCCTGGTAGAGATTGGGACCTAGGGAAAACTGAGACACAAGAAACAGACAGAGCATATATGGTCTTAAGGACCAAGGCAGGGAACACAAGTTTATCAATATTTTCCCTGGTGACAACTGAGCGGGCAGACAGTTCATAAGCAAGCTCACTGACTGAAACTAGACAGGCAGACAGTTCAAAATTTGACTCCTTGACTGGAACGGGACAGGAAAACAGTTCATAATTAGCCTCCATGGCTGATTCAGAATGGGACTGGAGTTTGGGGATGACCTCATTGGCCAGTTCAGAGCAAGGCAAGAGTTCACAAACGGCCTCCATAGCCTTGACAGTACAGGCAGAGAGTTCATTAATTGATACCACTGACACCTCTGGAGGTTCTGCAGCGGTTGCCGCCACCTCTGGAGGTTCTACATCAGTAACATCAGGAAATGGAGAGTTCAGTAATGGTTTCTTCGACCGCAACACGACAGGCTGAGAGTGCATTGCTGGGCTCCACCACCACGCAAGGAGCTGAAGCGAGTGCCTCTGCCTCGGGAGATTTTGTGGTTGTGTATGCAGCCCAAACACACCATAAAGCAATCCTCATCAAGGGAAGGGCTTCAGTCAGGGGAATCAGTTCAGGAACAGGAAGGCCAGAGTGAGTGGGTTTGGGGATACCAGCTGCGCGTGCAGACACCAGCGGTGCATCCCTCACACTAGATACCAGACAGGAAAAATGTAGGACTGACCTTGATAATCTGGGAGCAACAGACAGGATGTGACATGACTCGGGACGATCAGCTGTGACGTGACTCGGGACGATCAGCTGTGACGTGACGTGACTTGGGACGATCAGCTGTGATGTGACGTGACTCGGGACGATCAGCTGTGACGTGACGTGACTCGGGACGATCAGCTGTGACGTGACGTGACTCGGGACGATCAGCTGTGACGTGACGTGACTCGGGACGATCAGCTGTGACGTGACGTGACTCTGGACGATCAGCTGAGACGTGACGTGACTCTGGACGATCAGCTGAGACGTGACGTGACTCTGGACGATCAGCTGAGACGTGACGTGACTCTGGACGATCAGCTGAGACGTGACGTGACTCTGGACGATCAGCTGAGACGTGACGTGACTCTGGACGATCAGCTGAGACGTGATGTGACTCTGGCAGATCAGGCGAGACGTGACGAGGCTCTGGGAGATCAGTCGAGACGTGACGAGGCTCTGGGAGATCAGCCAAGACGTGACGGGGCTCTGGGAGATCAGCCGAGATGTGACAAGGCTCTGAGAGATCAGCCGAGACGTGACGAGGCTCTGGGAGATCAGCCGAGACGTGACGAGGCTCTGGGAGATCAGCCGAGACATGACGAGGCTCTATTGTGTCCGCCATTACACAAGTGAGTGCGGGTTCTCATTCCTCTGAGACACCCACATTGAACGTTAAACCAACAACCAACAAATCATAGTCTATAAACTGGCTGAGAGATGAGCAGGGACCTTCATGTCTTAGCCTAGACCCTAGTGGTTGGTTAATGCCATCGCAGAAAATATCTATCAGGACACAGTCTGGCAGATCAGAGAAAATCCATATGCAGAGCTTTATTTAAAGATGTGGTCACAAACAGGCATAGATCAATAATCAGCAAACAGTATCCAAGGCAGGGTCAGGCAAACGGGTAATCCAAAATACACAGACGAGAATCATAGGTCCGGAAAATAGGCAAGGCACAAAACTAGACTGAGACTAGGACTTAAAATAAACAATGGCTAACGAACAGGCTCCGTAGTGTAGCTGCGTGAAGATCGCAATACTGCTAACAGTACTCGGCAGTCTGTAATGGTTTGAGTGTGGCTTATGTATTGTGTGTAATTGGTTTCAGGTGAGCTTGTGATTAGTGCAATGGAGCATGGGAAATGTAGTCCAGGGTGACATGTAACAGCTTGTGTAGTGTGACAGTCAATGTAATCGGAAAGGGTGACCTCTAGTGGCAATCGGACGGAAGGCCACGAACTGGATTCGTGACACAGATTGAGTTATTTTCGCAATTTATTACGCTTAAATGTTCAGACACACACGTTATAATGCCTGTCTTAGTGAGTGTCTTACACGTACGCACAGTTGGTTGTCTTCAGTGAGTAAATGTGAAAAGCATCTGTAATAAGTGTTATTCCTTTATGCCTTAAAGCGCCGCCACATCTTTTTTTTATTACTACAATTAAAGAAAGATTTAAATACTCCAGTAATTTTGGTCATACAAATAAGACTAATACATCATTCAAAACTGTGATTGGTCTACTTTTATTTGTGTGCTCATTATCCACTAAATATTTTGCTTTTGTAAAAGAATGAAAATATACAGGCTGTGCTTTCAGCTGTCTCTCTCCGCGTGCATCTTTCTGAAATGCGTCATTAAAACAGACTAAAATTGCGAATACTCATCATAGAAACGTAAAGCATATGTCTAAAGAAAGCTTGAAGTGTCTACTTTTAAATGATCCAATTAATATAATAATAATAATATTATCTGATTATGTACTATGTATGAAAGTAAAGACAGGTACAGTTTCTCCCACATCAGCTCATTATCTGATCACATCCTTGCGCAGAGCGCTCTACTTCACATGATCTGCGCAAGCCCCAAACAATGGCACAGCAAAACAGCTAGATTCTTCATCAGATATGTTGATTTTACTGCGCGTTTGGCTGATGTCACGCATGTGCGGAGGATCTTCAGACAGTCCTAAACAAAGAGGAAAGGTTTACATTACGTTTAAAAAAAATCACCACTCCGAGGATAATCTGGTTCATTGCAAAGAGTGACTGCATCAAGTGGAGCGCATTCTTTGTGTCCTTACCGTTTACCATGGTGTTACTATAGTAAACGTGTAATAACCATGGTTTTCGTGCAAAGATTTTGTCAGAGCTTTTGTTATTCTTAATTTTTAACATATTTTTCATTTTTACACCAGACATACTGTATATATATGTGACCCTGGACAACAAAACCAGTCTTATGGGTCAATTTTTCGAAATTGAGATTTTTACATAATCTGAAAGCTGAATAAATAAACTTTCTATAGATATATGAGTTGTTAGAATAGGACAATATCTGGCTGAGATACAACCGTTTAAAACTCTGGAATCTGAGAGCGCAAAAAAATCAAAATATTGAGAAAATTGCCTTTGAAGTTGTTAATCAGGGGCACTGTGGCAGACCATCCACTCACAAAAATAAAGTTTTTATATATTTAAGGTAGGAAATTTACAAAATATCTTCATGGAACATGATCTTTACTTAATATCCTAATGATTTTTGGCATAAAAGAAAAATCAATCATTTTGACCCACACAATGTATTTTTGTCTTTTACTAAAAATGTTCCCGTGCTACTTAAGACTGGTTTTGTGATCCAGGGTCACATATCGGTTCAAAATATCGGTTATCGGTCTGTAATAATCGATATCGGCCCTGAAAAACACATTTCGGTCGACCACTACTAAAAAGTGTCAAGAGTAGCGGAAGGAAGAACCCAAATGCAGGCAGCCAGAGGTGAAGGGGTTAACACAAAGACTTTAATAAAACCAAACAAAACACCCATGATGGGGGGAAAACAGGCACGAGAACAAAACAAGAATTCAAACGAAACACTTCCCTTGATGGGGCAAAACGAAAAACAAGAACAGCAAAACTAAACTAAAAAACACGACCACACGTTTTACAATAAAACACGGCAGGGTAAAACATAAAACTCACAGTGCATTGACAAGGCACGGGAGAGGAACACGGGAACATTACAAACACAACGAAAGAGCACAGGACAATGAAACATGAGGGCATTTATAGGGGAACAAACAAAGGAAGATAACGAGGGGCAGGTGAGAAATATAAGACACGGCAGGGAAGCAATACAGGAAACGAGAGGGGCGGGGCCAATGACAAGACAGAGAAGGCACATGGAATGTCAAAAAGGTAAACACACCATGGCTTCTCACACTAAACATAAGGGCTCTGTCCCGATCCTGCCACACGACTAGAAAATCTTGAACAAGAAGGCAGGACCGTGACAGAGCCCCCCCCTTAATGAACACCCCCAGGTGTTCACCAAGGGGTTGACAAACAAGACATGACAGACTGGGACATAGACAAGAACAGACAAAACATGGAAAACAAAATCAGGGGCAGACAAGCAAGAACTAACAACGGGTTGGGGTGGGATAATAAAAATAACAAACAAGGGAGGGGGAACCACAAAGTTCATGGGGGAAGTCCAAAAGGGGTGGGGCTGGGTGGGGGATTCACAGTCCTTGGGGGAGTTATAGTTCTGGGGGGTGCTCGCGTGGGTGGAGTCCCCGGAGACTTGGTGGACTCGGCTAGGGACCGGGCGGACTACCGGCTGAGTCGCCGGCTGAGTCACCGGCTGAAAGGCCGGCTGGAAGGCTGGCTGAGTCGCCGGCCGGAAGGCCGGCTGGAGGAGTCGAGAGTGCGGGAACAGAGACGAGATCAGAGAGAGTGTATGGAAGGCCATAAGGGCCAAAATGACCCCTAACCACGTGAAACATGGGGTTCTGTCATGATCCTGCCACTAGACCACGAGAAACATGACATGATGCGGCAGAATCATGACAGTACTGTGCTATAGCATTAGCATATAGCTAACAAACTAACAACATAGCTGTGAAATAACAAATTTATTGTGTGCTTGTGAAATATGAATTATGTGTGCGTGGGCTCATTTATATATAAGACTGACGGATCTGATTTTACGCAGTTTAACCTTGAGGAACACCGCGCTGTCTGCATACTTTGTTGGAAAATGATGAAAGATGGTTCTTTCACAAGAAATCCAATGTAGGCTACACAATGGGAAATATATTCACAGTTCTCTGATTTATTAGGTTTGTGTACTTAAAGTGCAAATGGATGTTATACTGTGAATGCTTGGCATGGAGGATTTAGCAGTGTGAGCTCGTTTGGATTTCTGAGTGATGTGCATTCATAATAAAGGTATGTATAGCGTCATTACTATATGCATGTATGATCTGATTTGCACTCCTCGTGCAAATAATTAACTGTGTTATATTACTGCTGCTAGAGCATATATTTTGTAAAAGTGTTCAGATATCAATGCGAAACAGTATGCATGGATTAAAGTGAAAAAAATTCTTCTGACTGATTTTTTTAAAAGTCATATTCCTTTAACAGACACTTTATCTAAATAGTCGAAACCAATAGCGTTTTAAAGGGAGATGTTTTGAACCACTTTACGTAGTATTGCCAGTTTGCGTATTTTAAAAGCTATTTTTAATCTATGAAAAAAATATACTTACCTAGACAAATAATCAACCATCTATATCTTTTCAGTGCATTTTTTAATTTATCTTATGAGACCAAACAATGTTTTCTGAAACTCTTAATAATTAACAGAAAAAAGAACTAAATAAAAGCACCACTTAAGACCAACAATTTTGTTTGTATTTGTCTCCAGAGTGCTTTTCACTTTTTCTGCCTTCAGAAACCATATTCCTGAAGCTTGGCTACACCTGACACACGTTTCAGTGTTTGACAAGCTACAGTGACTAGTTAGAGTGTTTGACAAGCTACAGTGACTAGTTAGAGCGTTTGACAAGCTACGTGACTAGTTAGAGTGTTTGACTAGCTTTTCCAAGACGACCGTTAAGAAGGTAGCCTATCACTTTAACATTTCCATGGCGACGCGGCACTGCTTATCATGTGACACACCGCAGAGCCACAGCAGCTGTATGACTGATGCATTGCTTTTACATTCTTTTACTAAAAACAAAATCACAAACTGTTAACTATGTCATGAAATATCTGACATTCCGATTGTCAAATATGTGCATGTGAATGTGTTTTGTTGTTTAAACACTTTTATAATGATCGCGTTAGTTGAGCTATAAGCGGGCGCCGCCATGTTTGTTTCTGCCGCGGTCTGAGATCTGCTGGGTTTACATCACGTGAATTCATCCACTTCTCTTAAAAACACAAACGTAAGTGCCTGGTAAACTGGTAGAAGAATTGAGTTATCTTAACAATTGCTTACATTGCAGATGCTGTGTCTGATGTGAATAAAACACATCCGTCAAATTACATTTGAGTAGATTGTTATTGTCGCTATATAGACATTCTCTAGTATTTTGTGCTTGTAGGCACGTGTATATGTCTGAAGGCTAAATTAAACATTATGTGGTTGAAAGCACTGAGTAGTTGTGATATGTGACTGAATCTGTCTCTGGCTCAGTGCCAGCCAAAGCGCGTAATGTTCTAATCACACCGGTGTTATCGTACGCGTCAAAGGGTTAACAACATTATGAAAAGTGAATTTAAGACATTAAGGACAGGCTGGAACCCTGCAATTGACGAAAATCCGTCGGTGACTCGTTGCAATTAACGGAAATCCGTCGTAGCGACGGAGAACTTTAATCCATGAGTATGTGATGTTTATTACAGTCATTGAACAAAAAAAGTTGAGAAACAAAAATACGTAGGGCTCTTAATGGTAGCACAAAATGTCAAGCTGGTTTAACCTAAAACCTGGTGTGTTTTTAACACAACCCTGTGTTTATATGACAGTTCAGACGCAATAAGACACGAAAATGAACTTTAGTACTCATGTGCTATGTGACAGCTGGTGTCAGAACGCCTATACATAATCAACACGTCTTTTTTTATCTGCAAATCATATCGGCGTAATTTTTCATATTGGGCCCATGCCGATATTTAATTTATAAGCCAATATCTCCGTGCCGATAATATCATGCATCCCTAGGCCTAGTATGCAATTCTTCTCTTTAGGTACTCAAGATTAATATGAGATTGGCAGAAACTACGTGTGTTACGTCCGCTTTAAATATTCCATAATGGGTTTTATTCACAAAACACAAGTTCAACAAATTTCCAGGGTAAATCATTAGTAGAACTTCAGTAAATTGTCGCATTTAATTTGACAAGATGATTAACATACAAATGTATTTGAAATAGTTTCATACTAAAATTCTGTTAATTTCATGAACAAGGCACATTGTGCTGATGTCTATCAATACAAAAAAATGAGTCTCACCCTGATGCGTGTCTCTCCAGCAACATCTGTACCGGAATGTTCAGCTGACCCAGGAAGCGCTTAATAATTGGTCGACTTTTAGCAAACTTATCCTTGACCTCAATTACCAACACATCTGTCATGAGAGCCACAAAAGTATGTTTCTACATGGAGACAGAGAGACAAAATGAGTCAGAGATGTGTTTACATAATGTACATCAACATGTTGGTCTGAATTGTTTCTGTAGACTTACAGACTTGTTTGTGTATCTATATTTTCCTAGCTCAGTATGCTTGCATTTAATAGTTTATATTTAGTGTGTTTGTGTCACCTCTGTATGCCACAAGGGGTTAGTAGTGTTAGTTGTAATGCCGGATCGTCTCTCTTGGCCATGATGTGAAAAGGTCGGAAAGCAGCTCCTCTTGCCTGGATGAATGCTCATCTTCAGATAAGGGTCTGGATTGAAAAACATTCCCTTCTTCAGCCCCACAGCTCGGATGTCTAACTCAAACAATGGACATTTTATTAAAAATAAAAACTGCAAAAACAAATAAATATATGGTGCAGAATAATATCAGTGTCAGTTATTCTGATTAGATTTCATTGACTGCTACATTTTAGGCACTTTATGGTAAAACTAAAAAAAACTTTAAAAACAGATTATTTTACCTGATAGAGTAAAGCTGACCAGTTTTCGACTGTTGTCTGAGGTTTGTTGTCCTTCACCTTGACCATCAACCTAAAAGATACATTGATAACAGTTGCTACATCACATACACTGAAAGAGTTTCACTCTAATAAGAAGTTCACTGAAAAAAACTTCTTTCATAATTTACTCCTCATGGCACTGCAAACGTGTATAATTTCTTTCTTTTGAAGATGTATGTACCTGTTACTTTTGTAAAGAAAAATTATAATAAATGGGGAAAATTTTAACTTCTTTTGTTTTATAAGGACAAACGAAAGTCAGGTTTGGAAGCAGCATGAGGGTGTGCAACTGATTTTCTTTCTTTTGATTTATCCCTTTAAAAGTAATCTGGTTCAGGTGTGTTTGATTAAAGTTGGAATGGTACTTTCCAGAAAAACAACATCCAGTAGGATGAGCGACCACACCAGTTGTTCCTAAAGGCAGGTTTTTACTTCCGAGTTGGACCTACGCCCTAGGCAATGCGCCGGTTTTTGTTTATACTTTTGCGTTGTTGTCCACGTCGACAGGCAATGGCCACTAGGCATCAGTGTCCACAGGCGTGTTGCTTGTGTAACCAAGACAAGAGCCGAAGAAAAAGCGGTTTGTTGTGTATGCTGTCTGAAGCCTTTAGCAGTGATAGCGGCAAGTAAATAGTCACTTTTGCAGCTTGAGTTGTTACATACAGAAGAACACTAATTTATTTATATAATTCATTCGGAAATGCGTATGAGTAAACCTGACGCTATCACAGAGTTCTTTGACCTGAAGGGAGGGTGTTCAAGCAGACCAATCATAGCGCTTGTGGTCCGCGTCGCATTGACGCGCTGTTACATTTTTTAGCAGTGATAGCGGCAAAACCGTAAATTGGGCTTAAGGTGTAGGTCCGACACAGAAGTAATAACCCGCCTTACAGCCTGGACACACATACAGAGACTCATATGTCAAATGACATGATAAATGGCCTGCACTTACAGCAACTGAGAAATGTCAAACCCCCAACCGCACAGATGTGAGGCTGTGGTCAAATAGGCATTTAGCACTTGACAACTTATGTACTGTGTAACCTTTAGCAATGACACCCTAGTGTCTTTAGTGTACAAGACACCTACAGTACGATATACAGAATCACCTGCTAGGAACACACAATATTGTGTAGTACATGTAATCCTTTATTTATTAAATTTTAATTACTTAAAAATTTTTAAAAGGTATGCTTGGAGCAACTATTATACAATTTATGCTACTTTTGTGGTACTTTTGAGAGCATGCACATTTTCTTTACATAGAAGTTTATATTTTCTATTAAATAAGTGAAGTATTACTTTATTCAATTAAGTAGTACTACTGTATTACTAAATAGAATTATTACTATCAATTAAATTACTATTACATAGTACCGAGTACACAGCCGCAGGAAAAATTAAAAGACCATTTTCAGTTTTTCTGATTTAACTATTTATAGGCATGTGTTTGGGTAAAATGCTTATCCTGTAAACTACTAGCAATATTTCTTCCAGTATTGTTTCTATTTGCATTTATTAACAGAAAATGAAAACTGGAAAATCAGGTCAAAATAATTGAAAAGATGCTCTGTATTTTTACAGACCTCAAATACTGCAACACGAGTTCATATTCACTTTTAAGCAAGTAACAGTAATATGTGTACATGTATTTAGGAAAAGATGAAAAATACTTTTTTATGTAATGACCTTGATTTTATCACAGTTTTCATGTTTTGTCATGCTGTCAGTCTTTCACATTGCTGTTGGATGACTTCATGTCACTCCTGATGTT
Source organism: Triplophysa rosa (assembly GCF_024868665.1). Lineage (NCBI taxonomy): Eukaryota > Metazoa > Chordata > Actinopteri > Cypriniformes > Nemacheilidae > Triplophysa > Triplophysa rosa. The sequence continues at coordinate 14,099,084 of NC_079895.1, forward strand.
TGATTTTGTTGAAATTCAACAGACACTGGACTGGAATGGCCACAATACATCTAGGAATGCTGATTTGAAATGAAAATTTGGAATGGTCTCATAATTGTTTTCTGTGGCTATACTGTGTATGCAGAAAGCAATATTCTAGTATACCAGACAAAACCATACAATAGTGTTATGTTGCATGCCATGAAATATTATATTTTATTAGATCAGAATACAAATGAGAGCAAAATATATATGTGAACACTTACCAAAGCTCTGGGGTTCTTGACTGTGATACAGGGTGTTGTGGCTCTCAATGCACCACTCACACCATGATAGTATTTGAAAGATATTCTTGTCTCAGCTAAAACACATAAACAGAAGAGTGCCATCATAACAAATCTGCATCACACATTAGCAGAGTCTGCAGCAACAACAACACACACACATTTCATAATTCCAACATAAGCCAATTTTAACATGATACATGTTTTAGGATAAATCTAGGTGTCAGAAACCCAAACCCACTTCTTCATTAAGTTAAGGTTATAAGTTAAGGACAGTTGAACACTGTGTAACTCACCTTCCAGAAAGTATGGCCCTGGCTCCAGTCTCCAGACGATCTGACCACACTGTGTACCGTTAACTCCACGGTTCTTGCAGTCCCACATGTTTGATGGACATGTTTCATCTGGAAAATAGGACAGTATTAAAATACAATCTAAAAAATGCTGGGTTCTTTTCAAGCCGCAGTTGGATCAAAAATGGAACCCTACCTTTGGGTATAAATTATTTGCCTATGCTGGGTTGTTTCAACCCAAAATGTTGGGTCAAATATTAACAATTTGTGGGTTAATCTAACCCAACAGTTGGTTTTTGTCCCTTTTTGACCTAACCATGGGTTGAAAATAAACCAGCATTTTTTCAGCTTCTTTTAAGGTGATGAATCTGTGGCATAAACTAAACGAGAGCACTAAAATTATAAAATTATGACATATTTCACTAGCAATCTACAGTGGGTCTATAAATGACACTGCCCACCATTAGTCGACTACTAATAATCAGATGTGGGACACATTACATTGAAGCCATTTCTGAATATCTGCTTAGTTGTTGAAATTTAGAGCTCTCTAGAGATAACATCCTTGTGCAGGTTCTGCTGGTTTCCAAGTCGATGGCCAGTGGCTTTGCGCCCAGATATATCGCTTTGCTCCGGGCTCATATTTTTACATGACAGTGAGGATTGTGATCCTAGTCTTTAAGGAGGGTAACTGAAGGGCATAGAAGCTTTAGACTTTTCAGGAAACAACAAATGACTGACTTATTGCTGTCTCTGCACACTTACCTGATATAAAACAATGTATTTCAACATCCCAAATGACACAAGTTATCTTTAATGCTAACACTCACCTATGTGGTACATCCCAATCCAGTCTGTAGCATCCACCTCTTCCTTGATATCCCACGAGATGACCAAATTCTGTCCCCGGCCCATGGTGAATTCTAAAGTAGATGCTGTGAGTGAGGAACGCCCTTGAGAACTAACCAGGTCGGTATCACTGTTGGCTCTGTGGAGTCCCAGTCCAGACTGCTCGGCCCCACCACGCTCGGTTAAGCTCCTTAGATTCTCAGGACTGAGTGTGTGGCGGACATTTGGGCTTCGTCTACGTGCTGCAGACTCCCGTGTGGCCAGGTGATCCCGCCCCTGAGGCGCCATTCCTGGCGCCTGGTTGGAGCGGGGCCTGGACGGGAGAACTGCGGTTGCAAGAGAGGGGCGAATGGTTGCAAAAGTATGGGATCACGGCTATGGACTGGACAGGTTTGGAGGGGATTATAACCCTGACCTTATCTACAATCTAAAGCTCACCAGAGAAACCAATGCAGGAGGAATCTTGGCTGATCTGACTGGACTTATCTAAGGTGAAAGACCAGATAGAAACTCTCCTGGCATTTGATAATGGCTATTGACCTTAACAATTTGAGAATAAGGTATTTAATGAAACTTTAATGAATTTAAAAGCTTAGTTATTTCCATCGATTGGTCAGTGGGTTTCGGTTAGCAAACATAATCCTTACGTGGCTCCCATGAGGATATTGTTAAAACGATCTGTCTATAAATACACTGCAAAGAAGATGACTATAACTTTAAATATCCCAGCACTGGACGAAATAGAAGAGAGACAAAGACAGACAGACAAAGACAGAAACAAACAAAGAGAAAGGTTAGTATTTCTGTTTGACTGCATGCATATAAAAAATCCTTAAATAAGCAACCCTCTACTGCCAACCCATTAAATAATAATTTAAAAATAATTCCTTACTTTTACTTAGACTCAAAGCTCTTTATATAGTGTGGGTGGAACCAACCACCAGCAGTGTGAAACATCCATCTGGATAATGTGACAGCAGCCTCACTGCAAGAGAGTGATGGCAATCCATACTGTATATATTCGGGGAATCAGGAGCCAATGGGAAAATCTGGCCAGAGTTACTCCTCTATCTTTTTCACAAAACACCCTGACATTTGTAATGAATACCCAGATTCAGGCCATTTGATTTAAAGGTGCTGTAGAAAATGTATGAGAAACGTGGTTGATTTGTGAAATTCTACAGAGCAAAGAGTCACGTTTTCCCGAAGGAGATAACGTATTTAGGAAACGCTCTGTAGAGTAGTTTGTCCATTTAGGGCTACTGTAGAAACAACATGGTGAATTCCATGCAAGGGGACCCGCTGTGTTTTTAGATAGAAATAGCTCATTCTAAGGTAATAAAAACATAACGCTTCATTATAAGGTCTTTATACACCTCTGAAGAGATAGTTATGTATATTATATTGCATATCTGTCAATATATCCTCTAAAAAATTACACACAGCACCTTTAATCCACCTTTACCAGCAAGTTGGCCTCAAGAAATCCACTTCCAGCAGAAACCTCCATTTTCCACATAGGCCTCCAATCGAGGTACTGAGCAGGATCGACTTCATCCATAAACTAAACGAAGGCTGTCTCTAGACATCATCTTTGTAATTATTTAATGTATTGAACATTACTGTTCATAACTCTTTGTTATTAATTTCCTGTTTTGGTAAAAGATTATGTATTTTCACCGCCCCCCAAACACACAATCTCATGAACACACAGCAGGTCTACAGTTTCAAAGGCAACTCAGGTAAACACAGACCTGTGAAGGGATGTAATTTCGTTACACTCAGCAGCATCTCGTGTTCTTCAACACGCTCAAGCCCTGACAACCACCTTTATTCCATCTCACCTCTCTCAATATCTCAAAAATCATTCACATGGACAACTGTAGATAAGCAACCTCATCAATCCACAATCTAAATATTTGCTCAATTCTATACTGTTACTTTAAACATGGAATCAATATGAACATTGTCCTTGTAGAAACTTTAATATTGTTTGTGTTAGTGCTGTTTGTACAAATCCCAGTGTGCAGCACTATACACAGATCCAAACTCCATGCCTCCATGTTTACTAAAATCAAATGTCATCTTGTAATATGTACAGTATTTATGTATAGTATGACGTATTTGCTAATATTCTGCACTGTATAATGTGGCTCACGGTGTGCAAGCTGTTTGCCACATTTTAAAATGAGAAATCTTGCACTACAGAATAAAAAAATATTGCAAGTCTGAAAAAATGCTTAAGCGAGCATGCATGTGTGCAATGGCAGAGGTGACGTCAGCAGAGAGAGATTTCTGCAGTGTTTGCATAAGGACGACACCTGATCTTACAGTTCATTAAATAGTAAATGAGGTCTGTTCACCTGTGCATAAATGCTGTGTGTTTGCTTGCCAGTACAGGAACCCCTCTGTGCACCAGCCGAGGTTACTGCAGTGTTTGCTACTTGACAAAACGGGCACCTTGGGCAGCTGGCATAGAGGATGGCACAAAAGCTGACACACACATTCAGGACGATACACACAAGCACGGGACAAATGTCTAACTACACACTACTGCCTGCATTGTGTCTTGCAATTTAGCAGCTTTTAAAAGGGTCAAGAAACCCTTGTCATCCAACCTTAGTGCCATATAAGCTGCCTGTTTATAGAATATAATTTTTACTTCTTTTTGGGTAATGGGCTGGTTATTACCCATAGGCTCATTTTTGCTTATCAACAGTGATTTATTCTACATTATAATCCACACCAAAACAGTACACTCTCCTGAAAAAGGTGCTTCACAATGCCTTAGACTAGTAGAGGATGGTTCCATAAATTATCTTTAACATCCAAAGAACCTTTCTGTTTCACAAATGTTTCTTTGTAGTGGAAAAAAGATTCTGACTATAAAAATGAATAAAGAAATGGTTCTTTTTCTCTGAGTGAATAGTGCTTTAGGGAACCAAATATGGTTCCTTTGTAAAGATCCTTTTGTAGCACCATCACTTTTAAGTGTTGACTGTACAAAATGATGCGATCAATAAGTCAACATATAAGTACACTGTAAAACAAAATCCAGTAGAAAATGACATGTTTTCCTTTTTTTAAGTTTGCAGCCCTTTTCTGTAATTTTTTATTGGTAAAAAACAATATGTTTTGTGTATGTTTATACTTTATTTTTAATCATCCAAAATAAATCATTTCCAATTTATAGCGATTCATCACTAGTCAAGGTTTAAAATAGGAGGTTGACATGACATGTAGGCTACAGCGATTATTATAAAAAAATGAAGACAGCAATATTTAATGTGTTTACTTTTTTAATGTTGCATCTGGTATGCAATGCATAAAGAAATGTAAATTCTAAAGATGACACTGGTTTGGAAAGACATGAGGGTGGTGATAATCTTAACATTTTTGTAACAACAGGCTGCAGACCACCATTCTAAAAAAGACAACTGATGCACCTGAAGTAATCATCATAAGACGATTCTACATTAATAGCATTTTTGTTCTTTTGCACTCATATCAGTAGCCTACAGTTAGTCCAGTCAAGTGGTTATGGTCAACCAACTCCTGCACTAAGAAAGCAAATGTGTTACTCACTACGTTTTCACGCAGCGCAAAGATCATGGGAACACACTTTGGATAAACCGTCTGCCAAACGCGTAGCTGCTTTCTCCAAAGACTATTTCACAAATCGGCCACTATGCAGTCCATAATAAATTATGAATACGCGCAATGTTTTTATTACTCAGCAGATGTGTGTATTACGTCACAAGAGATGGAGTTTTCCTCAATCTCTGTGTGATCCAGCATCTTTTTATCTGCGGGTGGTGAAACCCAGCGCGCACTCAACTTTCGTTGAGCCGTGACGGCTTTTCTCACGACTGCACCACTGCATGACACGCACGCATGCAGCGCTATCGGGTAACACAGGGAATTCCCTTCGTCATGTATTCACGCATCACGATCTGCATCGGCATGCTGCATTCTCAAAACCTCCAATCAGCTCTCATGCGTTTATAAACCTCGATCAGCCCCCGTAGAAAAGAGATTTACACATTAAAATGCGTCAGATGCAAATTAGAGTAGACCACAGTCTGGTGCATTAAAATGCACATCAGTAACAAATGTTTTCTGTTAATGTTGGGTTGCATTAAAGCATGCATCACACACTCACAGCACACTGTGTAACAGTGCACCTTGTGCGCATCAAAACACCAAGCAAACCCGCGGAATCAAACGGCGAATGCGTGCCGTGGCGCGTTAAGTAATGATATTTTATCAGTATTTCCTCACTTTCGTCTTTCCTGGGAGGTGCCGATCCATCATAGGGCCTTTTCGTCCACTGAAGCGAGATTTTTGTCGCCTACCCGAACCCGAAATCACGACAGAAGAATCGGCTGGATATTTCCTCACTGCACAGGTTGACAGATGAGCTGCAACATCCAGGAAAAGATCTGACAACTTGATCTCAACGACTGGTGTAATTATACCAGGCAACGACGTTTGGTTTCCCTGTGGACGTGAGCACCCGGTTCGGTTCGGTCCAATCCCTCTCTCTCTCTCTCTCTCTCCTCATGCAGCGCACGCAGCTCTGCTTTTAGCGCACGCAGCTCCGCTTTTATCACACGCGCACTGCTGTTATAAGGCACTCAGTGCGAGAGCTGGAGGCTGATGAGATATGGCGTTATTTTAATGACAAATGTCGCAAGCGCATTATTACAAGGCGAGAGCGCATTCATGTAATACATGAATATCCTTTGCTCATGCGCAAAACTGGACGCGCGCTCCCAATTATACGCTGCTCTCTTATGAATGTTCTCTGCTGTCGCCAGTGGCGGAGCTAGAGTTTTATATATGGGGTGGCCAAGGCTACTTCAGGGGGTCCACAGACCATGACAGAAAATGTGTGTTTCACCCTGACCTGACATCAAATTATAAAAAAATAAATCCTAGGATTGCTGATTAGAGGTACAAGTGATAATTTACTTCTAAATGTATGTAGATGAAATAAACAATAAAATATAAATAATGAAAATGTTGAAAACATAGCTTAACCCTGATAACTTGTTTAATTTAAACAGAAACAAAGCAGCACTAGAGGTGTCTTTAAACTGATGTGGATCGGAGCATCATATATCTGATAAAACATAAACTCATTCCATAGGACTGCAAGATTAAAAAGAATAATTGATGCTGATTATTGCCCTTGATGTTGTCATCTTGATTATTACTTTCAGATATTAGGATACATGTGTCACAACTCTGCTTTATCTTGTCATGGATTTCTTGGTCTTGTGGCAGAGTCATGGCAAAGCCTTATGTTTAGTGTGAGAAGCCATGGGGTGTTTACCTTTCTGACATTCCATGTGCCTTCTCGTGTCTTGTCATTGGCCCCGCCCCTCTCGTTTCATGTATTGCTTCCCTGCCGTGTCTAATGTTTCCCACCTGCCCTCCTTGATTACCCTTCGTTTGTCTTCACTTTAAAATGCCCTCATGTTTCATTGTCTTGTTGCTCGGTCATTGTTTAAGGTGTCTTTGGTTGCGTTCTGTGGTCCCTTGGATTACCTTGCCTGTCTGTGAGACGTTGTGTCTTGTGAGTTTTAGTTTATTCTTGTCCTGCTGTTTTTGTGTTCCCCTCGTGGAAAGTTTTTGGTTTGAGTTTATGTATATATATTTGTCTGGTCCTCGTTACGCCCTCGTGGGTTTTTGTTTTGTTCTTTGTTTATATTAAAATATTTTGTGTTAACCCCTTCATCCCTGCCTGCAATTGGGTTCTTCCTCACCTATCCTGACAACATGAACACTTGTCACACACTTTACACGCTACAAAACAAGCCGAGAAGCGTTTATGAATTATTGTATTGCTGTTTTATTGCTTTTTTGATTCTCTAAGGAACATAAAAAGCAGTTATTCAAACGGGAAATATGTAGAAAACAAACAAAGAACATCCAACATCACTAAAACACTCTATGGCTTCAGGTAATACATTAAAGAGTCTGACTAATGAATCTCTTTCTTACATTGTATCTGTACGCGGTTGTTAATGATAAACTTGTTGAGCATGACGCACTTCAGCACAGCTCTTCACTGGTGAATCATTTAAACGCCTCTGATTGGTCAGAATATTCATACCCTGAACTTGATTGTCTGTAATGCTCAAAGCTGTAGCAGAGCAACGAAGTTGTCATCCACATTCGTTCATTTTCACCTAAATCTTATTTAGATTGTGACTGTCATAGCTAGTTTTTTATTATGCATGGACTATTTTTCCTCTTTTGTCTTGAACTTGGAGAGCAGATTTGTTCACCTTGTTGTCATTTTTTCCAAAGCCTCTGTTAATTTCCGACCCTGATGTAAACAATGTATGTTATGTTGGGAACCGATTTACTATCTGTTAATGGAGCCTAACATAAACTTACACAATGAAATGTTGTTTAGGAATCCTAAAGCCAAGGCTAAAGAGGGAAACTTATTTCTTCCTTCTAAAGTTTGTATGAAGTACACCTGCTTAGAATGTTAAAAGAAATAGAGGACCTCTCCCAACACTGTTTATATTTATCTAAGGTTAGAAAATGCTGGTAAAACTTTACATTTACGCAACATTTAAAAGTGTAACGTTAGAAAGTAGGTAGATAACACTATAATGGTATGGTTCAACAAAAAAACGTACCTGGCTGGGTCGGACTTGAAATGGCTAGCAAGCAAGCAGTTCTTTTGAATATTCCATTTGTTTAGCAAATTGCAGCAATCCATTTGCTTCTTTTCTCTCTTTCGTCAGTCTTTAAAAATAAATCTCAGATTTCACGCTGTACAATCCATCGCACAACTTTTTTCCGTGCTCATTCTCAACTAGACTCGCTTGAATTTCATGTGCGGTGATGTCACGTGCAAGCATGGGCCCCGAACTTCAAAATAAAAGCTTTGTTCAACAAAAGGTGAAATCAGATGTCAATCAACATAAGTAGCGAATCAAATTTTGGGGTGACACCCAGGGTGTCCAATTGGATGTCAGGTGTGTTCAGTGCCACCTTGGACCCCCCTCTGACTCCGCCACTGGCTGTTGCTCAGTGAGTGTGTGCACACTCAAAATGCCTGCCGTGCATTCACGCATCTTTTGGTACTCTTGCCCTCGAGAATTCCTCCTGTGTTTTCTGGGATTATAGGCTGTCAAAAGTAGTCAACCAATCCGCTATAGGCTTCCACGGCGGGCCAATGAAAATGAGACCTCTCACATGGCATTTTATTGGCTGAAAGTGACTCGACGTACTCAACTACGCAAAATGGATCCACCACTTTCTCAGGTAACAATTTGAATATATTTGATGCAACATTATTTATCAAATGTATATTAGAAATGAATGGGGCGTTATGATGCTTTGTAGGCTACATATAAACATCCTAGTCAGTTTAACTACCATGTTATTCAGACAAAACAAGCCAACATCCACCAAGTTCATGTGGTCCTCATGCATACCGTACACTAAAAATAGTATTGTCAAAATAGTACTAAATTGATTACAGAACAATTTAGATTGGTGTCTTAAGTTAGCTTTATTCTAAAATAATATTTACTACAAGTAATGGTACATACCAAAACAATATTAGCAGTGGAGTATGATCCTCCCAAGATGGCAGCGCAACATAGGGCATGATGTCAGCTTCACACTCTTTAATTATCATGGTGACGATGTCACGATACGGGAAGAGAGAACCCAATCACAGGCAGCAGCGGTGAAGGGGTTAACAAAGATTTATTAAACAAAACCAAACAAAACACCCACAATGGGGAAAACTATAACAAAACACGAACTAGGGACACAGTAACAAAAAAGAATTCAAAACGAAACACTTCCCACGAGGGGGCAAAAAATGAACTAAATACAAAGAGCGACACACCAAGAAAGACATGACATGATGAGGCAGAATCATGACAGAAGCCCCCCCCTTAATGAACACCCCCAGGTGTTCACCAAGGGGTAGACTAACGTGACAAGACCAACTTGGTAACACACAAAATCCAACAAAACATGGTGAACATTAACAACGGGAGACAAGCAATGATAATGAATGGGTTGGGGTGGGACAATAAAAATAACAAACAAGGGGGGGGTGGCTGAACAAAAGAGTCTATGGGGGAAGTCCATAGGTGGGGAAGCTTTAGTCCGGGGCGGCGCTCGAGAGCGCGAAGTCCCGGGGGACTTGACAGTAGCCGGTGTAGGCTTGGCTGCCAGCCGGACATGGCTAGGGGCTGGGCGGACTGCTGGCTGAATCACTGGCTGGAAGGCCGGCAGAGTCGCTGGCTGGAATACTTGACTGGACACCGGCTGCACCGGACTGGACATCGGACAGGACGCTGGACTGGACACTGGACTGGACCTCGGACTGGACGCAGGATTGGACACCGGCTGCACCGGACTGGACACCGGCTGGGACAACACAACATCTTACAAACACGGTTTAGGGTAGGCAAGGGCAAGGCAAGGCAAAAGGCAAGGCAAGGCAAGGCAAGGCAAGGCACACGGCAAGGAGAACACTAAGGGTACATTGCAGACAAGCACAACGAACGAGCACAGGACAATAGACACGAGGGTATTATATAGGGAGACAAACAAAGGACAATTAACAAGGGACAGCTGTCGGGGATGAAACACAGAAGGGAAGCTAACGAGAGAACGAGAGGGGCGGGGCCAAATACGAGACTGGAGAGAGCGCATATGTCATGATAACAATATTATGTCCCTCTCCACACAAAACCTAAGGCTTTGCCATGACTCTGCCACAAGACCAAGAAAGACATGACATGATGAGGCAGAATCATGACAGACGATTTTAGATTACTTTAGCATTTTATTTTCAAATATAGTAACAGATTTGTAACGCATTTGGAAATATCATATAATATTCTATACCTACTGTATAGTTTGCATTAGAGATGGGGGCAAGTCACACATGTTCAAGTCTCAAGTAAGTTTCAAGTCCCTACCATCAAGTCTCAAGCAAGTCTCAAGTCACAGTGCAAACAAACCAAGCAAGTCAAGTCAAGTCAAGTCAGCTGCTTACCTCAAAAGCAAGTCAAGTCGAGTCAAGTCGCAGTACCAAACAGAATAAAATCATATTTTATTTACCACAACTTATTTTTTCCTCAGAAATTAACTTAATTATACATTTAAAATAATATTTTAAATACAACACTTTGAATATAAAGTATGAAATTATTATTTTAATTATGAAGCTAGCAGGTTGTAGCAAATGAGTGATTCACAGAAGCGTTCATTTATTTCATTCGTTTAAAACAGTTGATTCATTCATGAACAAGCAAGAATGGGTTATTGAATCACTCAATCGATTCGTTCAATACCTGGGATTCGTTCAGTAAAAAGTTTTATTGTTTTGCGGAAAGACGCGTTTTTCTGTAGCCTATCTGTAATGAACTGTTGGCAGCCACATTGCTATTCTGGAAATATTATTGTTACTTAATATGTCCTAAATAAACTAACGAGGTCAAATGCCTACTACAGCCATTTTGCATATATATCTAGGATTTTGGATGCAAAAGAAAAATCGCACTCTGGTACAATTACTTATTATTTTCCGTGTGTCAAGAGTGACACAATAAGCACTTTTGAGAGGCTAACGCCATCGAATTTTAAGTTTGACGTCGCAAATTACAAACATGCGATTAATAATTATTTTAATTTAATGACAGACTTAATATAAATTTAGAGATAAATAATATAAAAACCAATGCTGTTTCCACATTCTCAGATTTTAGTCGAATAACAGTTAACGTACTCGGTTACTAACATAACCTCGGTTCCCTGAGATACGGGAACGAGTACTGCGTAGCAGGACGCTATGGGGAAAACTCCTTTTTCTCCGATGACTGAAGCTTTACAATAACTCAGTGAATACTGCACGGCCATTGGTGCTTGCAAAGTAAAACTTTGAGCCAATGGCAGCGAAGCTGCACGGACCTATGGCGATGGTGCCCGCCAAAATGGGCGGGGCTTATGGCTATATAAGCAGACACATCACCGTAGGGTCCTCAGGTTACTTCGACTGAAGCGACGACCATATGCAGCTTGTAAGCACGGCCAGGAACGCAGTACTCGTTCCCGTATCTCAGGGAACCGAGGTTACGTTAGTAACCGAGTACGTTCCCTATCGATACTTCACTCGTACTGCGTAGCAGGACGCTATGGGGAACCAGTATAATCCCGCCGTGCTACAAGTGGAACGAAAACATCATATAATCCCGAAGCCGTGGCTCGAGGATAGGTATGAGGCAGGGAATCCTGTGGAAGGCGGAAAAGCCAAGCTAATAGGTGGCCTAATCCGGTTAATCGTCCCAGTAGTGTGCTAGGTGCTGGTGTGGTTGAGGGCAACCCCAGCCCAGCAGTAGTCTTAAGCAGAAAGGACCCGGGCCTGTAAGGCCGGAACGTCCAGACTGTAGAATCTGGTAAATGTGGAAGGCGAAGCCCAGCAGGCCGCCGCACAAATATCCGCTATGGAGACTCCGCTAGACCATGCCCAGGAAGAGGCGACACCTCTAGTAGAATGGGCTCTAACTCCCGTGGGGCATAGAAGGCCCAAGGAAGAGTATGCCAGCGCGATAGCCTCAACTATCCATTTAGATAGTCTATGCTTCGTGACCGGAGACCCTCTGGTGCGGTTGCCAAAGCAGACAAAAAGCTGTTCCGACTGCCTGAATGGGGCGGAACGCTCAATGTAGATCTTAAGCGCTCTGACTGGACAGAGCAGATTCAGCTCCGGGTCCTGCTCGGAGGAGGGGAGCGCGGAAAGTGTCACTACCTGTGCTCTAAATGGAGTAGAGAGCACCTTAGGTACGTAACCATGTCTAGGTTTGAGGACTACCTTAGAGTTGTCAGGCCCAAACTCAAGACAGGAGGGGCTCACAGAGAGCGCCTGTAGATCGCCCACACGTTTTACCGATGCTAATGCTAGCAGCAGAGCGATTTTAAGCGTTAAGGGACGGAGGTCCGCAGACTGTAGAGGCTCGAAGGAAGGGCCCTTCAGAGCTCTCAACACCGTGGGTAGATCCCATATGGGAACGGTGAGGGGGCGTAGCCGCCTGGAACCCTTCAAGAAACGAATGACCAAGTCATTCTTTCCCACTCCTTGGCCCGCTATGGAGGCATGAGAGGCTGCAATTGCTGCCACATAGACCTTGAGCGTGGAAGGGGAGCGGCCCTTATCCAACAGCTCTTGCAGGAAGGACAGAATTAGTGATATGTCACAGGATTCTGGGTCTGCGCTGCGGGTTGTACACCAGGTGGAGAAGACAGACCACTTGAGGTTATAGAGTCGTCTAGTAGATGGAGCTCTAGCCTGTGATATTGTGTTCATGACACTCTCGGGGAGGACCGTAGGCTCCCATCGAGAGGCCAAAGGTGCAGAGCCCACAGCTCTGGCTGGGGGTGCCAAATCGTGTTGCCTGCCTGAGAGAGGAGGTCCCGTCTCAGAGGAATAGGCCACGGGGCTGCTACGAGCAGCTGAGACAGTTGCGCAACCCAGGGCTGGTTCTTCCAGAGTGGGGCTACGAACAGCACCTTGTGCGCCTGTTCTCTGATCCTCCTGATCGTCTGTGGTATGAGAGCGATTGGGGGCAAGGCATAGAGGAGCCGGTTGGGCCAGTTGTGGGCCAAGGCATCCCTGTCCTTCGATAAATAGGTTGGGCAATGAGTGTTGTCTTCGGAGGCAAAAAGGTCGATTTCTGCCTTGCCGAAGACTTCCCAAATTTTCTGAACCGACTTGGGGTGGAGCGTCCATTCCTCTGAAGGGACGTTGTTCCGAGATAGCATATCTGCTCCCTGGTTCAGTCTGCCTGGCACATGAGTTGCCCTTAGTGAGCGCAGATTGCATTGAGCCCATTCCAAGAGGCAAAGTACCAGGGAGAAAAGGCATCTTGAGGAGAGGCCTCCCTGGTGATTTATGTAGGTCACCACTGTCATGCTGTCTGATCGGACTAAGACGTGGCGGTCCCGTAAGACCAGCAGGAAGTGGCGAAGAGCCAGCCATACTGCCTGCATTTCTTGGCAGTTTATGTGCAGGCCCTTTTCCTGAATCGACCAGTGGCCGAAGGCCGGTGTGACATCGCACAGAGCCCCCCAACCCGTTTTGGAGGCGTCTGTTGTGACCACCTTTCGTCTTCATGTGGTGCCCAGGGGCACACCCTGCTCCAACCAAAGAGAATCCCTCCATGGGGCTAGAGCTGTTACACAGACCTGATCCACCCAGATGCGTAGGCGTCCGAGACGCCAAGCGTGAGGCGGAACTCTCGGTTTCAGCCAGTACTGCAGAGGACGCATCCGAAGAACGCCCAACTGCAGTACTTGAGATGCGGAGGCCATGAGACCCAGCATCTTCTGAAACGCCTTGAGGGGGCGTGACGCTCCGGGCGTAAAAGAGGCCGCAAGCTGCTGAATGGCTAGGGCACGGTCTGCCGNTGCAGACTCAATCATTGGTTCCGCTCCTGTCTTGCTTTAGTTTACCAATGTTGCATGTATATTTAAAATAATTAATTACAGTTGTTATAAAGTAAAGTCTTGCCAAGTCATAAGTTCAAGTCAAGTCACAGTCACTGGATCCCAAGTCAAGTCGAGTCATTTTCTTTATTTAGTCAAGCGAGTCACAAGTCACTGTAGACTCGAGTCCCCCATCTCTGGTTTGCATGTATGTATTCACATTAGGGGGACAATGGAACAATGTACAGATTTTCAGGACATTGGACTTAATTCACCAAAGTGGCATTCACCAGATTACATATTGTATATAGCAAGGTTCTTATTTATAAACATAACATGGTAACGTTATTATGATACTATTTTAACAGTGACTAGGAGAGAACGCACTAAACAGACGGGTTTCATTGCACATACAGCTATTCAAACGCTCTTTTTAAGCACAGTATGTGTATATTCTTCTTACAGACTCCTAAACGATCACATAAGTACTGATAAAAGTGTACTCCACTAAAAAGTACACATATGAATTGATTGCTATAGTGATGACACCGTTCTTCACTTTCACTTTAAAACGCAGGTTTGGGCCTTAAATAGTGCCCTTACCTCCATGTACTATTAGCATACATTATCGGCACCATACTTATTTCTGACGCATGCCATGTATATATAACACTTTATTAATCAGTGCCAATCCGCATTTTTAGTCCCGCTACAACAATGCGCTCTGCACGTTCCCCCTTCCGTCTGTTTTAATCTTAAGAAGACTCGCCTCAAACACTCACTTGTGATTGACTGAATTTAGTTCACTCAAATCTATGTAACAAACCAGATAACACGGGGAGAATGTTGGCGGAGGTGTGTCGAAAAAGTGCGGGGACAGAACCATTTTTATCTGAAAGTTGGGCATTCCCGCACAGTGTTGGGGAAAGTTACTTTAAAGGTAATTAGTTACAATATTGAGTTACTCTCACGACCAGAGCGTGGTGGAAGAGAGAACCCAAGCGCAGGCAGGCAGTGAAGGGGTTAACAACAAGACTTTATTCAAAAAACACAACACAAAACACCCTCGATGGGGGAAAAACGAAACTAAGAATTATAACTAAAACAAGAGACTTCCCACGAGGGGGCAAAATGAAAACAAGACAAATAAACCAAACTCAAAGACACGACCAAACGTCTAAAATCATAAAAGGCACAAAACTCACAAACACGAACAGGAACACGGGTAAGCACAGGAACATGAACACTAACAAAATCCAGGACACCGCAATACACGCACATACATAATACACAGTACAATCCAAGAGCACAAGACAAAGAAACAAGAGGGTATTTAAAGGGAAGACAAACGAGGGATAACGACACAGGGCAGGTGTGGGTAATCAAACACTTAGGGAAGGATAACGAGGAAACGAGAGGAATGGGGCCAATGACAAGACACTGGAGAGAACGTATATTACTGTCAAACGGACAATAATATGTTTCTCTCCACACATAACCAAAGACTTTGCCATGGCTCTGCTACAGGACCAAGAAAAACATGACTAAGGAAGCAGAGCCATGACATTACTCTAGTAAAAAAGTAACTAAATACAGTACTTGGGTACTTTTTGTGGAAAGTAACTGAAAGTACTTTTTGCGTTACTTTTGCGTTACTTTTTCTCACCTAACTGATGCTCATGCTTTTCCAGACTTTGCTGTTCTTTAGTGTTTAACACTGTAATGCATTTATCAATCCTATATAGCCTATAACACACCTTTATTTTCTTTAAAAAACACATTTCAAATATTTCCTGACCAGTAGTCCTCCACCTCATCAGAGCTCTGCCTACTGTTGACACTGCTAACTTTCTGTGCCACTCTCCATATTTATTGTGTTTTGACAGCACGGCTAGTTGCTGTCAAAACGGCGCCGCAAGATGGCGCCGGTGAGCTTTTGGAATGGCAGAGTAGTTTCCAGTCGTATAACACTGTGTGGGAAAAGGAGGATTTTTGGCCAGCAAATATGGGTGTTTTTTTAGATTTAAAAAAGTAATATATAAGCGATATGACAGATCCTCTTTGCATTGCTGAGCACTTCTTTGAGCCAAAACAACCCGATAGTGTTATACGAAATTATGATTAATCTAACATATAATATATTACTAATATTATATAATATTATTTTGATTTTACATTACTTGTTACTTAAAAGTACTCTTATTATGTAATGCACGTTACTTGCGTTACCCCCAACACTGTTCCCGCACATGGTGCCACGCCTATTTAGCGCAGATGCATGACTTAAGTCTTACAAAACAAGTGCTTATGTACATTTATAAAAAAAATATTTTGTATTGCTGGTTTATTTGGTGCCCCTATAGTCTTGGTGCCCCTGGGCACTCGCCCAATTGCTCATATGGTTAATCCACCGCTGGGTGGATCCATTTTGCGTCGTTGAGTACGTCGAGTCACTTTCAACCAATAAGATGTCATTTGAGAGGTCGCATTTTCATTGGCCCGCCGTGGAAGCCTATACCGGATTGGTTGACTACTTTTGACAGCCTATAATCCCAGAAAACACAGGAGGAACTCTCGAGAGCAAGAGTACCAAAGGAAGCGCGAACGCACGGCAGGCATTTTGAGTGCGCACACACTCACTGAGCGACAGCAGAGAACATTCATAAAAGAGCAGCGTATAATTGGGAGCGCGCATCCAGTTTTGTGCATGAGCAAAGGAAATCGGCGTGAGAGCGGAGAGATTCGCGCGCTCGTATTACATGAATGCGCTCGACATTTGTCATTAAAATAACGCCATAATGAGAGTGAGGACGAACCGATGCTGCTGGGGAACAGATCTGCCCTGCAGTCACTAAAGACACTGCCAGAAATAACAGGTTTTAAAGCCAGGTTAAAAACTACAGTCTAAACGTGTTATCAACGATTACATTTATAATTTATTAACTTTACATTGTTTATAAATGGGGACTGGGACTAGTTGTCACGACTGTATAGGCCGTTTCATCGGACGCGCGCCTGACCCCCAGTTAACTTCCGGTTTGTGGTTGTTAGTGACTAATAATATAATTATTTGTATTTAATTTAGGTTCATATCAATTTGTATTATTATTTTATTGTATAATATTTGTATTAAATAAACGATTTGTTGAATTTGTATGTTCATTTTATTAAATAAAAATTTGTTGAATGGGTCCTGTAGTTAAACAAACCGTATGGTACATTGACATCTAGCGGTTGAGCTTGGTATCGCAGTCTAAATTAAAAATACTGGAGAGGCGAGTTTAGCCAAATAACGGTTCTTTTCGGTTTCTTTTGATTGTTATCAGAAATGATCTACAGGCACTCTTTTGTTTGTGAATGTGTACAGGTGTTGTGCCTATTTTCGACCCCCCGGCTGGAGACTACCCCCCTTCGCGTGCACGCGGAGACTAACGTCGTGTCTCCTGTAGATGGCAGTTAAAAACCTTCACTCGGACGAAAACTTGCGCAATTTCCTGTAGATGGCAGTAAGAAATCATAAATGCGATTCCTGGTTCTCGAACCAAATCGTAAATGAGACTAGCAATGTTCGTGGCTTCTGTTTAGGTGACGCGTGTTAGGCTTTACTATGGCAAGCCGAATTAGCTTTTGCTCAACAACAATAGCTTTAAACAAGAATAGCTTTAGTATTTTGTAATTGA